>NC_064641.1:309288763-309593585 GCF_023864345.2 Schistocerca serialis cubense
AACAGCGCTTATAATTCGCACACCAAATCAACCACATAAGCAAACAGCGATTGGCATCATTTACCCGTTTGGGTTTTTTTCGGCTCACCATGTATAGCTCGTCCTCTTTTTTTCTTCAGGAAAGCTTTTTAGTTCTAGAAGCAGCAGGGATTCCCCTGGCAGAGACAACATGTACACTTTGCACACATTCAAAAATCAACTTATGATTCGTTCGGAAATCAACTTAAAGCGTGTTTGGTAACCAACAGGAAAGTTTCAAAATCATTTGAACAATAGATAAACCAAAGTGCGCTGGGTGCTAGGTGCTTTGCGAAACAAGGTTTTTTTCTTCAAGGATATGAATGTTGCGCCCCTTGAAATTGCTGTGTGGGACAGATACCCCGGTTTGCTACCCCTACCCCCCCCCCCCCCCCCCCCCCCCCCCCCCCCCCCCCCCGCAATATCTGGGCCTGTTCCAGTCTACCTGCCATAATAATCACATTTATTTATTTGAATATAAGTTATTTATACAACTCTCTCATGGCTGTTTGACTAAACATATATGACTCAGTAATTGAATATAATAGAGGGAAACATTCCATGTGGGAAAAATATATCTAAAAACAAAGATGATGAGACTTACCAAACAAAAGCGCTGGCAGGTCGATAGACACACAAACAAACACAAACATACACACAAAATTCGAGCTTTCGCAACCAACGGTTGCTTCGTCAGGAAAGAGGGAAGGAGAGGGAAAGACGAAAGGATGTGGGTTTTAAGGGAGAGGGTAAGGAGCCACTCCAATCCCGGGAGCGGAAAGACTTAACTTAGGGGGAAAAAAGGACGGGTATACACTCGCGCACACGCATGAATTTTCTACATTAAAATTTGTCTTCTGACTGCCTGTTTTATCATTGTGAATGTCATTTTTACCCTGGCTCTGAACATCTTTTGTTTCTGCCCTCCCTACCCCAAAAAGATTGCTGCTTTGTCACTAGTAGCCACTGGTACTTTACCACTTGTGATAGTCCTCCCCCACCCCCTCCACCCCCACCCCCTCCCCCTCCACCCCCACCCCAACCCCCTTAAGTTATTCGCTATTAGACGAGACACTTTTCCATTCCCTTCCCTTCTCTTCCCTTTCTTGTGTAATTGAAGGCCTTGCCTAGTATAGTCCCACCTACTGATAGTGAATAGCTTAACTTGGAACCCTTTTGTCCAGAGCTAAAGGTACTAAGCGTTACAGTAATTTTCAGTCTCTCTCTTAACAGCCATACATTTCCTTCTGTATTCTGTGTTATCTGTATCAGTGTTTGTTCATAAAAAAGGGAGATTTGCACAGTTTATCAACAAGGCAATTAACTTATTCAAAATTTTAAGCCTTTCCTCCTCTTCATTATGTACAAAGAACCTAAAACTTCTTGTGCAACTTTGCTGCACAAAGTTTTAAAATCTTTACACTCACTTTCAACAAGGCCTGCAGTTTGTGCATGTATCTAGTCGCTGACAGCATAGTCTCCATATACTCTCCTTTTGCAGGAGGTGCATCTTGAATGTCTGTTGATGACAGTAGTTGGGCACTTTTCTTTCAAAGGTTCTCCATTTTGTTGGTAAATATGTTTTTGATATTACTGCAAATGGGTCATTGGGAATATCGTAACTTCAGTAAATCCTAGTGTCTTGAACCATGAGACCAAGCTTGTCCATTAGTCCATGGAAAGTTGTTGGGTTCATAGCTCTCTTCTCATTCTCAGTTATAGTGTTTTTGATGTTTGTGCCTTGAAATGGATGGTTCCACTGATCAGTCTACTCTGTGTCTGTATTTATTGTCAAGTAAACTGGCTACTCCAGATAAAGCATGGGCTACATGATTGTCAAATATGATAGATGAAGAGCATTTCCTTGGATCAGTTTTGTTTTATGTATCTGTAATCGTGGCCATGGCAGTTTTCATTTTGGCAGGTTCGAGGCCTAATTCCCTTACCTTCTGCTTCTGCTCCTAATTCCAAGTTAAACATGTCATTCATCCATTTATTCAAATATTTTTCCTTTTTTCTTGCTGTATTGTCATAATTGTATCCATCTGGCTATTCCAATCTGGGATTCTGTTTAGGTGCAAATCAACCACAAAATCTCCAACCCTGGAGACCAGGGACTTTGTTTCAGGGTTTTCTACTTCTAAAGGAACCCCCTTCACTGTAGCTGGCAAACCATCTCTGTTTCTTTGGTCAGGGCCTTAAAATACTACCATCATAACTCCCAGTTTCATATTCGAGCATGCAAACCCTCACCATCACAATAAGGTAAAAAAAATTGGAAATTTGTGGTAAGGTCTTATGGGACAAAATTGAGAGGTCATCAGTCCCTAAGCTTACGCACTATTTAATTTAACTTAAACTAACTTATCACACACACACACACACACACACACACACACACACACACACACACAAAAGCTGCTGCTTTTGATCTTTTTTGCATGCTATTATTATTGGTCAAATTGTATCCTGACTAGTAAAGAAATTTAAACCTGACATTATACAGAATTGAATGATCAGTTTGTTTATGCAGAACTGCTCAATTTTTGTACATTTTGTTTAGCATCTCTTGTATTGTCTGGTGAACTCATTATTTGATTGAGTAACATTAATTTTGTTGGTATGCCCAACTTCCCTTGAATGTGTATTGCAGAGCTTCAGGAAAACTAGTTATTTCTTTTGACACACATTTATTTATGAAACCTTCTTCACCGAAGAAATATTTTTAAAGTGTTTCCTGTGATGCCTTTAGAATAATATAATGTAATTGTCAACATACAACTGTGGCTTTTGATAAAGTAATACGGTGATATGAGACAGCTGAGTGGGCTTTAAATGGAGAGCATTTGAAAAACATCTAGAAGCAGCTTCGTATCTTCCCCATTAAAATCTTCAAATATTTGTCTCTTATTGGAAGCTTATTTACTAAATGATTTCATTGTTTCTTTGCAAGGTCTGAGAGTAGACACATTTATCGGAGGCTTGCCTTTTGAGGAAGATGTAAGAAAGCTCAAAAGAACTCACATTGCTATTGGAGCTCCAGGTAGAGTGAAACACCTGATAGAGAAAGGATACATGAAAACAAATTGTATACGTCTATTTGTTCTTGATGAAGCTGATAAGTTGTTGGAACCATCTTTCCAGAAAGATATAAAGTAAGTGAAATGTCTCTGTATTTACATACTCTCTTGGTAGAATGTTACTTTTGTGCGGTGTTAACAGGCTGCTAAATGTATTTGTAAACCAGTTTGCCTTAGAAAACCAAACTTTCTAAGTAGTTATTGTTTACTCAAAATAACACATGCAAAATGTCTGAAAAAATGTAATGTAAAAAGATAACATGTATCGCTCTGTATGTTTGATGTTTTCCACTTTATATTCATGTCTTCAGTGGATTCTAATTTGTTTATTTCTTGCAGTTATATATTTTCTAGGCTGCCAACAAGGAAACAGTTGTTGGCTTTGACTGCTACATTTCCTCAAGAATTGCAGAACTTCTTGTCTCGTTATATGCATAATCCATTGCATGTGAGTCCTGATGAAACAGCATTGACTTTATTGGGACTTCGGCCATTTGTCACACTGGTTCGAGCACACCCTAATCCTGCAGCACAAGTTCAGATAAAGCTTGAATGTCTTGTACATGTTCTTTCACATGTTTCCTTTCAGCAGTGCCTTATATTCTCAAATTATCAGAGCAGGTAAGAAATTTCAGATTTTCTGTAAACATTTGCTTGCTTTAAATATAATCATAGAACAATGAGAAAATTACCTAGTATAACACAGAAAACTTTCATAGAAATGAAAATTTATTTTAATTCTGTTGGTACATACAGAAGTGTAGTGTTGTTTCATCTGTAGAGTAGTTTTTCCCATACAACTTTTTAAAGTAGTTGTTTTGTGTGTGTTTCATCACGGTAAACTAGAATACATTGTTGCCACAGACATATTCTTATTTATTATTTTTTGGATGGTTCATCACAAATGGAAGTGGAGAAGGAATGCCCATTATTTAAATGACTCTGAAAAGTATCTAACTGATTTTGTGTATTATTAGCTGTCCACAAATTAAAACCAGAATTTAAAACAGGAGTCAAATCAGTTTGTGGTAGCTGATGGCCTTGCACTCAAGAAAGGTGAAGTAGATTTCTCTAATCAAGAGGTTATAGACAGTCAGTTTCGTTTAATGTAAAAAGGATCCATCTTGCTGATAATCTTGCAAAGGGTAAAACAATAAGTGATAAGTACTACAAAAGTATTATGGTCTACGAAGTTGAAAATGTGTAAGAAGTTTTTGGGTTTAGAGAATGGAAAGTTTGTTTTCCACCATCAGGACAATGCAGTTCTCTACAGAAATGCTTTACCAATTGGGAAACTAAACAAATTGAAGTAAAAATTATTTAGCATATACCATATTAACCAGGTTGGTAGCTTCTTCTTGTTCTTCTTCTTCTTCTTCTTCTTCTACGATAGCACTATAGCCATTGTCTTCTTCTTCTATAGCCATTGTCTTCTTCTTCTTCTACGATAGCACTATAGCCCTTGGTGAGCCATGGCTTCTTCAATGACTTTCCTCCATTTATCAGTTGTTTGCTGCTCTTTTCCACCACCGGACTCTCATTGATGATAAGACCAACTATTACATCATCAATTAATATTCTTCTAGGTATCCCTTTTCACCTAGCTGAGTGGATCACACCTTTCGTCACTTTCTTTGGAATTCTATCCTCTGCCATTGTCTGCACATGTCCTAGCCATCGTATTCACTGGGATTTACAATGTTCTTACATCTACATGACTACTCTGCAATTCACATTCAAGTGTTTGGCAGAGGGTTCATCGAACCACAATCATACTATCTCTCTACCATTCCACTCCCAAACAGCGCGCGGGAAAAACAAACACCTAAACCTTTCTGTTCGAGCTCTGATTTCTCCTATTTTATTTTGATGATCATTCCTACCTATGTAGGTTGGGCTCAACCAATAATTTTCACATTCGGAAGAGAAAGTTGGTGACTGAAATTTCGTAAATAGAACTCGCCGCGACGAAAAACGTCTTTGCTTTGATGACTTCCACCCCAACTCGCATATCATATCTGCCGCACTCTCTCCCCTATTACGTGATAATACAAAACGAGCTGCCCTTTTTTGCACCCTTTGGATGTACTCCGTCAGTCCCACCTGGTAAGGATCCCACACCGCGTAGCAATATTCTCTATGTGGTCTTTCCAACTGAAGTTGTTCGTGATTTTAACACCCAGGTACTTAGTTGAATTGACAGCCTTGAGAACTGTACTATTTATCGAGTAATCGAATTCCAACGGATTTCTTTTGGAACTCATGTGGATCACCTCACACTTTTCGTTATTTAGCGTCAACTGCCACCTGCCACGCCATACAGCAATCTTTTCTAAATCGCTTTGCAATCTATACTGGTCTTCAGATGACCTTACTAGACGGTAAATTACAGAATTATCTGCGAACAACCTAAGAGAACTGCTCAGATTGTCACCCAGGTCATTTACATAGATCAGGAATAGCAGAGGTCCCAGGACGCTTCCCTGGGGAACACTGATATCACTTGTTTTACTCGATGATTTGCCGTCTATTACTACGAACTGCGACCTTCCTGACAGGAAATCACGAATCCAGTCACACAACTGAGACGATAGCCCATAGGCCCGCAGCTTGATTAGAAGTCGCTTGTGAGGAACAGTGTCAAAAGCTTTCCAGAAATCCAGAAATACGGAATCAACCTGAGATCCCCTGTCGATAGCGGCCATTACTTCGTGCGAATAAAGAGCTAGCTGCATTGCACAAGAACGATGTTTTCTGAAACCATGCTGATTACGTATCAATACAGTATATGCTCCAAAACCCTACTGCAAACCGACGTCAATGATACAGGTCAGTAGTTCGATGGATTACTCTTACTACCCTTCTTAAACACTGGTGCGACCTGTGCAATTTTCCAGTCTGTAGGTACAGATCTATTGGTGAGCGAGCGGTTGTATATGATTGCTAAGTAGGGAGCCATTGTATCAGCGTAATCTGAAAGGAACCTAATCGTTATACAATCTGGACCTGAAGAATTGCCCATATCAAGCGATTTGAGTTGCTTTGCAACCCGTAAGGTATCTACTTGTAAGAAATTCTTGCTAGCAGCTGTTCGTGTTTCAAATTCTGGAATATTCCATTAGTCTTCCCTGGTGAAGGAATTTCGGAAGACCTCGTTCAATAATTCCGCTTTAGCGGCACAGTCATCAGTAACAGTACCATCGGCACTACGCAGCGAAGGTATTGACTGCGTCTTGCCGCTTGTGTACTTAACATACGACCAGAATTTCTTCGGATTTTCTACCAAATTTCCTTGCAATAATATTAATTTACACATCAAGTTCCATAGGACCAAATTGAGAAGCAAATCTCCAAGGTCATGGGATACGTCAGTACATGAAATTACGACATGAAAGTAATAACAGATAAAAGTACAATGTTCATGAACCCTTAAAAAGTCAGTCTCTAAGTTTAAGTAAACGCAATCAACAATACAACAAGAATCAGCGTAATTTTTCAAGGAACTCCTCGACAGAATAGGAGTGACCCATGAGGAAACCCTTCAGTTTAGATTTGAAAGCAAGTGGGTTACTGCTAAGATTTTTGAATTCGAGTGGTAGCTTATTGAAAATGGATGCAGCAGTGTACTGCACATCTTTCCGCAAAAGAGTTAAGAAGTCCGATCCAAATGCAGGTTTGATTTCTGCCAAGTGTTAACTGAGTGAAAGTTGTTTATTCTTGGAATAAACTAATATTGTTAACAAGAAATGACAGTAAGGAATATATATATTGAGAGGCCATTGTCAAAATACCGAGGCTCGTGAACAGGGGTCGACAAGAGGTTTGTGAACTCAGACCACTTACTGCCCGGACCGCCTGTTTCTGAGCCAAAAATATCCTTTTAGAATGGAAAGAGTTACCCCAAAATATAACACCATACAACATAAGCGAATGAAAATAAGCAAAGTAGACTAATTTTTGTGTCAAACGATCACTCACTTCAGATACTTTTCGAATAGTAAAAATGGCAGCATTAAGTCTGAACATGATACTGAACGCGGGCTTTCCATTACAGTTTACTATCTATCTGAACATCTAGAAATTTGAACTGTTCAGTCTCACTAATCATATGCCCATTATGTAAAATTAAAATGTCAGGTTTTGTTGAATTGTGTTACAAACTGCAAAAACTTAGTCTTACTGAGATTTAGCATTACGCCTTACTTTAATTTCTACAAGCCGTGAACTTGTCATGAACTGCACTATTTGAAACCGAGCCAATGTCGCACACAACATCCTTTACTACCAAGCTAGTGTCATCAGCAAACAGAAATATTTTAGAGTTAACCATAATACTAGAGGCCTTATCATTTATATAAATAAAGAACAGGAGTGGCCCCAACACTGATCCCTGGGGCAACGGCCCCCCCCTCCCCTTGACCATACCCCACTAAGACCCCCACATCACAGCCATTCTCAACATTGTGAATAATGACGTTTTGTTGTCTGTTGCTAAACTAAGAAGTGAACCAATTGTGAGCTACACCCCATATCCCGTAATGGTCCAACTTGTGGAGCAATATTTTGTGATCAACACAGTCAGATGTCTTAGTTAAATCAAAAAATATGCCTAGCATTCGAAACCTTTTGTTTAACCCATCCAGTACCTCGCAGAGAAAAGAGAACATAGTATTTTCAGTTGTTAAACAACTTCTAAAGCTGAACTGTACATTTGATAGCAAATCGTGCGATATAAAATGATCAATCATCCTTACATACACAGCCTTTTTAATAACTTTAGCAAACACTGATGGCATAGAAATGGGTCTAAAATTGTCTACATTATCCCTTTCTCCCTTTTTATAAAGTGGCTTCACATCTGAGTACTTTAATTTTCAGAAAACTGACGATCACTAAAGGAAAAATTACAAGTATGGCTAAATGCAGGGCTAACATGTGCAGCACAGTACATTAACATTCTGCTAGGCACTCCATCATATCCGTGAGCCCTTAGTCTTCAGTGATTTAATTATTAACTCAGTTTCCCCCTTGTGTAGTTCATGGTGTGGGTTCCTGTTGTTATGTCCTAGTTCATGAACCACGGGCAACGTATGAGTGGCCAAGTAAGTGGTCCTGGCAGTCGGGATACCAGTTACTTTGGAATAAGGCTAGGTATCTCGAACATATTCTGAGTCGTGGTCACCTTTGTGCTCAGACGGCAAAGACTACCAAATCCACCGGTTAGTCCCTCAACCGTTAAGGGTAAAACTCAATGGGACCCGATGCAAGTAAGGCTAGCAACCTGCTTTCCTGGTACTTTAAATATGATGCTGGCAACAATCAGAGCAAAATGCCTCGGACCTTTGGAGGTGACGGAGTCCCACCTCTAACTGACAAACCAGGGACTCCTAAGATACGACTTGGCAAACAAACGGTAATTAGATGGGGTGCTATTAATATCAATGGGGGCTACTCTGGGAAGAAGGTAGAGCTGGCTGAGGCGGCAAGTAAGATGGGGCTGGACGTTTTAGCTGTTAGTGACATTCAGGTAAGGGGTGAGAAAGAAGAGGAAGTTGGAGAATACAAGGTCTACCTGTGAGGAGTCAAAGCAGGAATAGCAAAATGGGGTGTAGGGCTTTACATAAGGAAAGAAATGGAACCCAGTGTAGTTGCAATAAGGTATGTAAACGAATGACTGATGTGGATAGATTTGACAGTGCCTGGCAAGAAAATTAGGATTGTGTCAGTATATTCGCATTGTGAAGGGACAGATCAAGGTAAGACGGATAGTTTTTATGATGCACTCAGTGATATGGTTGTTAAAGGACAAGGACGGTGTTCTGCTCATGGGTGATTTTAATGCCAGGATTGGAAATCGAACAGAAGGGTATGAAAAGGTTATGGTTAAATTTGGAGAGGATATGGAGGCCAACAGGAACGGGAAACAACTCTTGGATTTCTGTGCCAGTATGGGCTTAGTAATCACAAACTCCTTTTTTAAACATAAGAACATTCACCGGTATACTTGGGAAGGCAGGGGAACCAGATCTGTCATTGACTATATAATAACAGATCAGGAATTCAGGAAGGCTGTGAGAGACACACGTGTATTCAGGGGATTCTTTGGTGGCACTAATCACCATTTTATCTGCAGTGAAATTGGTATTGTAAGGCCGAAAGTGCAGGAGTTCAGGTCCATATGTTGGAGGATAAGAGTGGAGAAACTTCAGGATAAAGAAAGCGGGCACAAGTACATAACACTGATCTCAGAAAGGTACAATTTAGTTGGATGTAGTCAATTACAGTCATTGGAAAAGGAATGGACAAGGTACAGGGACACAGTACTAGAAGTGGCTACAGAATGTCTTGGAATGTGCACTCAGTGTGCATACTGGGGGGAATCATTCCAGATGTGGGAAGGGTCCTTCCGGATGCCATGAAGGGTACAGGGTGCTCCCATCTGCAGGTGGTCGCTCATGTCGGCACCAATGATGTGTGTCGCTATTGATCGGAGGAAATCCTCTCTGGCTTCCGGCGGCTATCTGATTTGGTGAAGACTGCCAGTCTTGCTAGTGGGATGAAAGCAGAGCTCACCATCTGCATCATCATCGACAGGACTGACTGCGGACCTTTGGTACAGAGCCGAGTGGAGGGTCTGTATCACAGGCTGAGACGGTTCTGTGACCATGTGGGCTGCAGATTCCTCGACTTGCGCCATAGGGTGGTGGGGTTTCGGGTTCCGCTGGATAGGTCAGGAGTGCACTACACGCAACAAGCGGCTACACGGGTAGCAGGGGTTGTGTGGTGTGGGCTGGGCGGTATTTTAGGTTAGATGGCCTTGGGCAAGTACAGAAAGGGCAACAGCCTCAACGGGTGCGGGGCAAAGTCAGGACATGCGGGGACCAAGCAGCAATCGGTATTGTAATTGTCAACTGTCGAAGCTGCGTTGGTAAAGTACCGGAACTTCAAGCGCTGATAGAAAGCACTGAAGCTGAAATCGTTATAGGTACAGAAAGCTGGCTGAAGCCAGAGATAAATTCTGCCGAAATTTTTACAAAGGTACAGACTGTGTTTAGAAAGGATAGATTGCATGCAACCGGTGGTTGAGTGTTCGTCGCTGTTAGTAGTAGTTTATCCTGTAGTGAAGTAGAAGTGGATAGTTCCTGTGAATTATTATGGGTGGAGGTTACACTCAACAACCGAGCTAGGTTAATAATTGGCTCCTTTTACCGAACTCCCGACTCAGCAGCATTAGTGGCAGAACAACTTAGAGAAAATCTGGAATACATTTCACATAAATTTTCTCAGTATGTTATAGTCTTAGGTGGAGATTTCAATTTACCAGATATAGACTGGGACACTCAGATGTTTAGGATGCGTGGTAGGGACAGAGCATCGAGTCGCCCCAGGGGATCCACAACTCTTTTGTGGATACGTGTGTAGCGAGCACGGGACCCCGAGCTAATGTGGCCTTCCTTCCTTTCCGGGCTGCATACCTTCCCTTTCCGTATCCTTCCCCATCCCCCATCTTTGCCCCCCCCCCCTCACCTCTGGCTCTTTCCTTCCCTTTCTCCCCCTCTGGGAGTATGGTTTGTGCCTATGTCCGGAGACGGACGCTTGTAAATGTACCGCACTCTTCGCCTTCCTTGCATGTATGTCTTCATCTTTCTTCGTCCTTCTCTTTTCCTTACCTCTTCTCTTTACCTCTTCTCTTTACCTCTTCTCTTTACCTCTTCTCTTTACCTCTTCTCTTTACCTCTTCTCTTTACCTCTTCTCTTTACCCTTTTCTCCGCTGTGGCGTTTGAGACCTCTCTTCTTTCCTTTCCCTGTCTCTTTCTTCCTCCCTGTGCGTGTCTGAAGGCCGACCCACGTACTTCCATGCGTAGCCGGTGACGGGGTAACGCGTAATTCCCCGCCCCGGGTAGACAGGTAGGACACGTACGTACCCCCTGGTAACGGCCAGGCCCAGGGAAGGGTGATTACCCGAGCTGATACCTTCCGAAAGTGCCGATTGGTCCCTCCGTCCGTTTGTCGGGAGGTGTGACCTGAGGTGTGAACAATCACCTAAGGCGGGTGTGCCCTCGGTGAGGGCCCCCACAAGGGAGGAGCGCGCCATCGGAGACGCCGGTAATCATGGGGGATTCTTCCGCAATGGTTTCCTCACCTTCCACTATGTCTGCTCACAAACGTAAGTTCACTGAGTCTCAGCCACAGACAGTTCTTCCATCGTTGCCACAGTTCCTTGTTGTTTCTCGGTCTGACGAAGTTCACGACTTTTCCACGGTCAACCCTTTCATTATTCAGAAAGGTGTCGACGCAATTGCGGGTCCTGTAAAGTCTTGTTCCAGATTACGGAATGGCACCCTGTTGTTGGAAACACACAGTGCCCTCCAGGCTCAAAAATTGCTGCGTACTTCTCTACTCCACACCTTCCCTGTCCGGGTGGAACCGCACCGTACCTTAAATTCCTCGCGTGGAGTCGTTTATACACGCTCCCTCGATGGATTGTCTGACGAAGAAATTCAGCACTACCTGTCTGACCAGGGCGTCACAGCTGTTCATCGGGTTATGAAAAGGGTTGACTCGAACATCATTCCAACCCGCACTGTCTTCTTGACATTTGACAAAGTTCAACTCCCATCAAAAATCAAAGCAGGCTATGAGATAATTTCTGTTCGCCCTTATGTCCCAAACCCTACGCGTTGCTATCGATGTCAGCGGTTCAATCACACCAGCCAGTCCTGTTCCAATCCGGACAAATGTGTTACGTGTGGCAAGGATGCCCATGAGGGTGCTTGTCCACCTCCATCCCCTCGCTGCATCAACTGTATGGGTGACCACGCTGCTTCCTCTCGAGATTGCCCCGTTTTTAAGGACGAAAAACTCATCCAGGAAATAAGAGTGAAGGAAAAGGTGTCGACCTTTGCTGCTCGAAAGTTACTCGCTAGTCAACAGCCCACTGTGCCTCAGAAAGGAAAATACAGCACTGTCCTTGCTTCTCCTCGGCCAACAAAGGAGGCGGCCACGCAGACTTGCGACCTCACCTTTAGTACCACGGTCGTCAGATCGGCCAGCGCAAAGATCGCCCGTTCAACCTCACCACTTTCGCCTGCCCACTCTATGGCTCACCCTTCGTTGGGTTCTGCTAAATCTCGAGCCCAAAAGTCAGACGCCAAGTCTTCGAAAAAAGAGCATTCTCGTGAAGAGTTTTTACGTACCGCAACTTCACAACCATCGGTTCCTCCTTCATCTGAACATCATACTTCCAAGAAGGCTACGAAGAAACACAGTTCCTCTCCTTCTCCGCCAAGGTGTGTCCCGTCTACAGCACCACCTGGCGGAAATCGCCCTCGGCCGTCTTCTGTGTTGCCGAGGCGCACTGCTGGTGGCCGGTCAACTGGCCGATCGTTGGTGGCTGGAGCTGCTCCTGACCAACCTATGGATCAGGATCTTCTGCCTTCGACTGAATGCCATTCCATGCTGTCGGTCGCAAGCTCTGAGCAGTCGTTGAGTTGACAGCACCCTTGGTCATGTTCCTCCATTTTCTGTTCACCCTATGTCCATTATCCACTGGAATATCCGCGGCATTCGAGCCAATCGGGATGAATTGTCGATCCTCTTACGATCCTACTCGCCGGTCATCTTCTGTCTTCAGGAAACAAAGCTGCGTCCCCATGACCGCTTTGTTCTCCCTCATTTTCAGTCCGTCCGATATGACCTCCCCTCTGTTGAAGGCACTCCAGCCCATGGAGGACTAATGATTCTGCTCCTCGATACTCTCCATTATCACCAAATCCCCCTAAACAGTTCCTTCCAAGCTGTCGCCGTCCGTCTTTCCCTTTCTGGATACACGTTCTCTCTTTGTACGGTATACATTCCATCGTCCACACCAATGGCACGAGCTGATCTCCTTCATCTTCTTGGTCAGCTTCCACCCCCCTATTTGCTGGTTGGGGACTTCAATGCCCACCACCCGCTTTGTGGATCTCCACATCCTTGTCCACGTGGCTCACTATTGCTAGATGTCTTCCACCAAGCGGATCTAGTCTGCCTCAACACTGGGGTCCCCACATTTTTGTCTGCCTCCACGACAAATTTATCTCATTTGGACCTTGCGGTCGGTACTGTTCCGCTAGCTCGGCGCTTCGAATGGTTCGTCCTTGATGATACACACTCGAGTGACCACTTTCCATGTGTTCTTAGACTGCAGCCTCAACTGCCATATATGCGCTTGCGACGCTGGAAGTTTGCCCAAGCCGATTGGACACTTTTTTCGTCTCTAGCGACATTCGATGACCGTCGCTTTCCCAGCGTCGACGATGAGGTCACACATATTACCGACGTTATTCTTACAGCTGCGGAACGTTCAATACCACGCACCTCCGAATTGCCCCGGCGCCCCCCAGTTCCTTGGTGGAACGAGGCATGCCGTGACGCAATACGTGAGCGGCGACGTGCTCTTCGCATTTTCCGTCACCATCCAACTTTGGCAAACTGTATCCGATATAAGCAGCTCCGTGCGCGATGCCGTCGCGTCATCCGCGATAGCAAGAAGGCAAGCTGGAAATTCTTTATTAGCTCATTTAACACCTTCACTCCCTCCTCGGAAGTTTGGAGTCGGCTTCGACGGTTCTCAGGCACGCCTAGTTTCTCCCCGGTCTCTGGGCTCACTGCCGCGCATGATACCTTAGTGGACCCCGTCGCAATTTCTAACTCATTGGGTCAGCACTTTGCTGAGATTTCGAGCTCTTCAAATTACCCGCCAGCGTTTCTCCCGAAGAAACGTGCAGCGGAAGTGCGACATCTTGCTTTCTCCTCGCAAAATCACGAAAGCTACAATACTGTTTTCTCCATGCGGGAACTCCAACATGCCCTCTCTTCTTCTCGCTCCTCCGCCCCAGGACCGGATGGTATCCATGTCCAAATGTTGCTGCATTTATCAACCCATAGCCTGCGTTACCTCCTTCGCCTTTACAATCGAATTTGGACCGACAGTACCTTTCCCAGACGATGGCGGGAAGCTATTGTCGTTCCCGTTCCGAAACCTGGAAAGGACAAACATCTCCCCTCTAGCTATCGTCCCATTTCTCTCACGAGTAGTGTCTGTAAGGTTTTGGAGCGTATGGTGAATTACCGTTTAGCTTGGTGGCTGGAATCCCGCAGTCTTTTAACACCAGCCCAATGCGGATTCCGAAAGCATCGTTCTGCCGTTGACCATCTTGTTGCTCTCTCCACTTATATCATGAACAATTTTCTCCGGAAACGCCAAACGGTAGCAATATTTTTTGATCTGGAGAGAGCATACGATACCTGTTGGAGGACAGGCATCCTCCGCACACTGTTCTATTGGGGCTTTCGAGGCCGGCTGTCCTTTTTTCTTCGCGAATTTATGGCAGAGCGCACATTTAGGGTGCGGGTGAACACTACTCTCTCCCGTACTTTCTCCCAAGAAAACGGGGTACCCCAGGGCTCCGTGCAGAGTGTTGTACTGTTTGCCATCGCCATTAATCCAATTATGGATTGTCTCCTTCCTGATGTCTTGGACTCCCTCTTTGTGGACGATTTTGCGATCTACTACAGCTCTCAACGGACCAGCCTGCTTGAAAGACGTCTTCAAGGATGTCTCGATCGCCTCCACTCGTGGAGCATCAAAACCGGCTTCCGTTTCTCACCCAGTAAGACCGTTTGTGTTAATTTTTGGCGACGTAAGGAGTTTCTTCCGCCCTCCTTACATCTAGGTCCTGTCAACCTTCCGTTTTCCGACGTCGCTAAATTCTTGGGTCTTATGTTTGACAGAAAACTGTGCTGGTTCTCCCACGTTTCCTATCTTTCGGCTCGCTGTCTGCGTTCCCTTAACACCCTCCGTGTCCTGAATGGTACCTCCTGGGGAGCGGACCGAGTGGTCCTTCTCCGCCTCTATCGCGCCTTAGTGCACTCGAAATTGGATTATGGAAGCATAGTCTACTCCTCTGCTCGGTCATCTATTCTTCGGCGTCTCGACTCTATCTACCACCGTGGATTACGTTTAGTGTCTGGAGCTTTTTACACCAGCCCTGTGGAAAGCCTTTATGCTGAGACTGCTGAACCTCCGCTGTCCAATCGGCGGGCAGTCCTTCTGAGTCGTTATGCTAGCCATCTGTCTTCCATGCCTGCTAATCCAGCCCATGACCTTTTTTTCGACACCTCCTTTGATGTCGGGTATGCGGGCCGCTCCTCCTCCCTACTACCCCCGGGAGTCCGCTTCCGTCAACTGCTCCATTCTCTCTCCTTCGGCTTTCCTAAAACCTTCTTGACAACTTGGGGTACAGCACTGCCTTGGCTCCGTCCCCGGATCGACTTGCTCAGAGACCTATGTCAATTTCCCAAGGATGGTACCCCTACACTTGTCTACCGTCGGGCATTTGCTGCTCTATGTGCAAAAATGACGGAAGCCACATTTATTTATACCGACGGCTCGAAAACATCGTTAGGTGTAGGGAGTGCCTATATTGTTGGCGACACCCCAAATCCCTTTCGGCTTCCCGACCAGTGTTCGGTTTATACTGCGGAGCTTTACGCTGTTCTCCAGGCTGTCCACTACATCCGCCGCCATCAGCGGATACAGTACGTAATCTGCTCAGATTCTCTCAGCTCTCTCCTAAGTCTCCAAGCTCTTTACCCTGTGCACCCTCTGGTCCACCGGATCCAGGACTGTCTGCGCTTGCTCCACCTGGGGGGCGTCTCAGTGGCGTTCCTCTGGCTCCCAGGACACGCTGGTATCTGTGGGAATGAGGCGGCCGATATAGCGGCCAAGGCTGCAGTCTCTCTTCCTCGGCCAGCTATTCAGTCTCTTCCGTTTACCGATCTACGGAGCGGTTTATGTCGCCAAGTTGCTCATTTATGGCATGCGCATTGGTCAACACTTCCCCATAATAAATTGCGGGAAGTGAAAGCCCTTCCTTGCGCTTGGACCTCTTCCTCCCGAACGCGTTGTCGGGAGGAGGTAATTTTAGCTAGACTCCGGATAGGGCACTGTCTTTTTAGCCATCAACATCTTTTAAGCGGTGATCCTCCCCCACTCTGTCCCCACTGCTCTCAGCTGTGGACGGTCAGACACCTTTTAATTGAATGCCCCTATTTTAATCCGTTACGCTCCCGTCTACAGCTATCGCCTGATCTGCCGTTGATTTTAGCAGATGACACGCGCTCAGCTGACCGCGTTCTACAGTTTATTAGTGACAGTGAAATGACGTCAGTCATTTGATTTTTTTTTTGGGGAGAACCAACCCCTTTCTATAGTGGATTTTTAAGCATTCCTTCTGCCTTTAGTTTCTCAAATTTTATGACTTTGTTCCCCTTGCTGCTGATTTTAAATTTCGTTTTTTTTTCCTGTTTCCTACGTCACGGGCTGGGCGCTAATGACCATAGAAGTTTTGCGCCCAAAAAAAAAAAAAGCATCGAGTGACATTATACTGAGTGCACTATCCGAAAATTACCTCGAGCAATTAAACAGAGAACCGACTCGTGGAGATAGCATCTTGGACCTACTGATAACAAACAGACCCGAACTTTTCGACTCTGTATGTGCAGAACAGGGAATCAGTGATCATAAGGCCGTTGCAGCATCCCTGAATATGGAAGTTAATAGAAATATAAAAAAAGGGAGGAAGGTTTATCTGTTTAGCAAGAGTAATAGAAGGCAGATTTCAGACTACCTAACAGATCAAAACAAAAATTTCTGTTCCGACACTGACAATGTTGAGTGTTTATGGAAAAAGTTCAAGGGAATCGTAAAATGCGTTTTAACAGGTACGTGCCGAGTAAAACTGTGAGGGACGGGAAAAACCCACCGTGGTACAACAACAAAGTTAGGAAACTACTGCGAAAGCAAAGAGAGCTTCACTTCAAGTTTAAACGCAGCCAAAACCTCTGACAAACAGAAGCTAAACAATGTCAAAGTTAGCGTAAGGAGGGCTATGCGTGAAGCGTTCAGTGAATTCGAAAGTAAAATTCTATGTACCGACTTGACAGAAAATCCTAGGAAGTTCTGGTCTTACGTTAAATCAGTAAGTGGCTCGAAACAGCATATCCAGACACTCCGGGATGATGATGGCATTGAAACAGAGGATGACACGCGTAAAGCTGAAATACTAAACACCTTTTTCCAAAGCTGTTTCGCAGAGGAAGACCACACTGCAGTTCCTTCTCTAAATCCTCGCACAAATGAAAAATGGCTGACATCGAAATAATGTCCAAGGAATAGAAAAGCAACTGGAATCACTCAACAGAGGAAAGTCCACTGGACCTGACGGGATACCAATTCGATTCTACACAGAGTACGTGAAAGAACTTGACCCCCTTCTAACAGCCGTGTACCGCAAGTCTCTAGAGGAACGGAGGGTTCCAAATGATTGGAAAAGAGCACAGGTAGTCCCAGTCTTCAAGAAGGGTCGCCGAGCAGATGCGCAAAACTATAGACCTATATCTCTGACGTTGATCTGTTGTAGAATTTTAGAACATGTTTTTTGCTCGAGTATCATGTCGTTTTTGGAAACCCAGAATCTACTATGTAGGAATCAACATGGATTCCGGAAACAGCGATCGTGTGAGACCCAACTCGCTTTATTTGTTCATGAGACACAGAAAATATTAGATACAGGCTCCCAGGTAGATGCTATTTATCTTGACTTCCGGAAGGCATTCGATACAGTTCCGCACTGTCGCCTGATAAACAAAGTAAGAGCCTACGGAATAGCAGACCAGCTGTGTGGCTGGATTGAAGAGTTTTTAGCAAACAGAACACAGCATGTTGTTATCAATGGAGAGACGTCTACAGACGTTAAAGTAACCTCTGGCGTGCCACAGGGGAGTGTTATGGGACCATTACTTTTCACAATATATATAAATTACCTAGTAGATAGTGTCGGAAGTTCCATGCAGCTTTTCGCAGATGATGCTGTAGTATACAGAGAAGTTGCAGCATTAGAAAATTGTAGCGAAATGCAGGAAGATCTGCAGTGGATAGGCACTTGGTGCAGGGAGTGGCAACTGTCCCTTAACATAGACAAATGTAATGTATTGCGAATACATAGAAAGAAGGATCCTTTATTGTAAGATTATATGATAGCGGAACAAACACTGATAGCAGTTACTTCTGTAAAATATCTGGCAGTATGCGTGCGGAATGATTTGAAGTGGAATGATCATATAAAATTAATTGTTGGTAAGTCGGGTACCAGGTTGAGATTCATTGGGACAGTCTTTAGAAACTGTAGTCCATCAACAAAGGAGGTGGCTTACAAAACACTCGTTTGACCTATACTTTAGTATTGCTCATCAGTGTGGGATCCGTACCAGGTCGGATTGACAGAGGAGATAGAGAAGATCCAAAGAAGAGCGGCGCATTTCGTCACAGGGTTATTTGGTAAGCGTTATAGCGTTATGGAGATGTTTAGCAAACTCAAGTGGCAGACTCTGCAAGAGAGGCGCTCTGCATCGCAGTGTAGCTTGCTTGCCAGGTTTCGAGAGGGTGCGTTTCTGGATGAGGTATCGAATATATTGCTTCCCTCTACTTATACCTCCCGAGGAGATCACGAATGTAAAATTAGAGAGATTAGAGCGCGCACGGAGGCTTTCAGACAGTCGTTCTTCCCGCGAACCATACACGACTGGAACAGGAAAGGGAGGTTTGTCCACACCGTTGGGTGGTTTGCGGAGTATAAATGTAGATGTAGATGTAGATGGAACAGTAGTGTGTAAGGTAGGATGAAGCAAATAGCTTGGTGGAATGACACAGTAAAGGCAGCCTGTAAAAGAAAAAAGGTGTATCAAAAATGGCTACATACTAGAACTCAGGTAGACAGAGAAAGTTATGTTGAAGAAAGAAACAAAACCAAACAGATAATTGCAGCATCCAAGAAGAAATCTTGGGAAGACTTTGGAAACAGGTTGGAGACTTTGGGGCAAGCTGCTGGAAAACCATTCTGGAGTGTAATTAGCAGTCTCCGAAAGGGAGGTAAGAAGGAAATGACCAGTATTTTGGACAGGTCAGGAAAACTGCTGGTGAATCCTGTTGATGCCGTGGGCAGATGAAGGGAATATTTTGAAGAGTTGCTCAATGTAGGTGAAAATACGATCAGTTATGTTTCAGATTTCATTGTACAATGGGATAGGAATGATGATGGAAATAGGATCACATTTGAAGAAGTGGAGAAAATGGTCAGTAGATAGCAGTGCAGTAAAGCGGCTGGGGTGGATGAAATTAAGTCAGAACTCATCATATACAGTGGAATGTCAGGTCTTAAATGGCTACACAGGATAATTGAAATGACATGGGAGTCGGGACAGGTTCCATCAGACTGGATGAAAACGGTAATCACACCAATCTTTAAACATGGAAACAGAAAAGATTGTAACAACTAAAGAGGTATCTCTTTAATCAGCATTGTGGGTAAAATCTTCTTAGGTATTGTTGAAAGGAAAGTGCGAGTATTAGTTGTGGACAAATTGGATGAAAATCAGTGTGGGTTTAGGCCTCATAGAGGTTGCCAGGACCAGATCTTTAGCTTACGGCAAATAATGGAGAAGTGTTAAGAGTGGAACAGGGAATCGTATCTATGCTTTATAGATCTAGAAAAGGCATATGACCGGATTCCTAGGAGGAAGTTATTGTCTGTTCTACGAGATTATGGAATATGAGGCAAACTTTTGCAAGCAATTAAAGGTCTTTACATAGATAGTCAGGCAGCAGTTAGAGTTGACGGTAAAATGAGTTCATGGTTCAGAGTAGTTTCAGGGGTAAGACAAGACTGCAACCTGTCGCCACTGTTGTTCATATTATTTATGGAACATATGTTGAAAACAATAGACTGGCTGGGTGAGATTAAGATATGTGAACACAAAAAAGCAGTCTCACATATGCGGATGACCTAGTTGTGATGGCAGATTCTATTGATAGTTTGCAAAGTAATATTTCAGAGCTAGATCAGAAATGTAAGGACTATGGTATGAAGATTAGCGTCTCCAAAATGAAAATAATGTCAGTGGGAAAGAGAGACAAACGGATTGAGTGCCAAATAGGAGGAACAAAGTTAGAACGTGTGGACGGTTTCAAGTACTTAGGATGCATATTCTCACAGGATGGCAACATAGTGAAAGAACTGGAAGCGAGGTGTAGCAAAGCTAATGCAGTGAGCTCTCAGCTACGATATTCTCTCTTCTGCAAGAAGGAAATCAGTACCGAGACTAAGTTATTTGTGCACCATTCAATCTTTCGATCAACTTTGTTGTATGGGAGCGAAAGCTGGGTGGATTCAGGTTACCTTATCAATAAGGTTGAGGTTACGGATATGAAAGTAGCTAGGATGATTGCAGGTACTAGTAGATGGGAACAATGGCAGGTGGGTGTCCACAATGAGGAAATCAAAAGAAAAATTGGGAATGAACTCTATAGATGCAGCAGTCAGGGCGAACAGGCTTAGATGGTGGGGTCATGTTACACGCATGGGAGAAGCAAGGTTACCCAAGAGACTCATGGATTCAGCAGTAGAGGGTAGGAGGAGTCGGAGTAGACCAAGGAAAAGGTACCTGGATTCGGTTAAGAATGATTTTGAAGTAACAGGCTTAACATCAGAAGAGGCACCAATGTTAGCACTGAATAGGGGATCATGGAGGAATTTTATAAGGGGGACTATGCTCCAGATTGAACAATGAAAGGCATAATCAGTCTTAGATGATGATGATGATGATGATGATGTTTATTATTATTATTTCTTTCTTGTCTCAGACGTTATGTCTGGTTAAAAATGGAAAGTGACGCGGACCTTGATCAAGCGTCACTTCCTTTTAACCGTACGGTATATGTTACATTGCATTTAGGAACTTTAGGGTAATTGAACAAGTGTCAATAATTACAGATTTCTGTAGTTGTATATATAAGTTTGGACGTAGCTGTATTGCATTGATGTACTGGTGGATATTGTGTGGTATGACTCCTGTAGTTGATAGTATAATTGGTATAATGTCAACTTTATCCTGACGCCACATGTCCTTGACTTCCTCAGCCAGTTGGATGTATTTTTCAATTTTTTCTCCTGTTTTCTTTTGTATATTTGTTGTATTTGGTATGGATATTTCGATTAGTTGTGTTAATTTCTTCTTTTTATTGGTGAGTATGATGTCGGGTTTGTTATGTGGTGTTGTTTTATCTGTTGTAATGGTTCTGTTCCAGTATAATTTGTATTCATCGTTCTCCAGTACATTTTGTGGTGCATACTTGTATGTGGGAACATGTTGTTTTATAAGTTTATGTTGTAAGGCAAGCTGTTGATGTATTATTTTTGCTACATTGTCATGTCTTCTGGGGTATTCTGTATTTGCTAGTATTGTACATCCGCTTGTGATGTGATCTACTGTTTCTATTTGTTGTTTGCAAAGTCTGCATTTATCTGTTGTGGTATTGGGATCTTTAATAATATGCTTGCTGTAATATCTGGTGTTTATTGTTTGATCCTGTATTGCAATCATGAATCCTTCCGTCTCACTGTATATATTGCCTTTTCGTAGCCATGTGTTGGATGCGTCTTGATCGATGTGTGGCTGTTTTAGATGATACAGGTGCTTGCCATGTAGTGTTCTCTTTTTGCAATTTACTTTCTTCTTATCTGTTGATGTTACGTGATCTAAAGGGTTGTAGAAGTGGTTATGAAATTGCAGTGGTGTAGCCGATGTATTTATATGAGTGATTGCTTTGTGTATTTTGCTAGTTTCTGCTCGTTCTATAAAGAACTTTCTTAAATTGTCTACCTGTCCATAATGTAGGTTTTTTATGTCGATAAATCCCCTTCCTCCTTCCTTTCTGCTTAATGTGAATCTTTCTGTTGCTGAATGTATGTGATGTATTCTATATTTGTGGCATTGTGATCGTGTAAGTGTATTGAGTGTTTCTAGTTCTGTGTTACTCCATTTCTCTACTCCAAATGAGTAGGTCAATATTGGTATAGCATAAATATTTATAGCTTTTGTCTTGTTTCTTGCTGTCAATTCTGTTTTCAGTATTTTTGTTAGTCTTTGTCTATATTTTTCTTTTAGTTCTTCTTTAATATTTGTATTATCTATTCCTATTTTTTGTCTGTATCCTAGATATTTATAGGTATCCGTTTTTTCCATCGCTTCTATGCAGTCGCTGTGGTTATCCAATATGTAATCGTCCTGTTTAGTGTGTTTTCCCTTGACTATGCTATTTTTCTTACATTTGTCTGTTCCAAAAGCCATATTTATATCATTGCTGAATACTTCTGTTATCTTTAGTAATTGGTTGAGTTGTTGATTTGTTGCTGCCAGTAGTTTTAGATCATCCATGTATAGCAAATGTGTGATTTTGTGTGGGTATGTTCCAGTAATATTGTATCCATAATTTGTATTATTTAGCATGTTGGATAGTGGGTTCAGAGCAAGGCAGAACCAGAAAGGACTTAATGAGTCTCCTTGGTATATTCAACGCTTAATCTGTATCGGCTGTGATGTGATATTATTTGAATTTGTTTGGATATTAAGTGTGGTTTTCCAATTTTTCATTACTATGTTTAGGAACTGTATCAATTTAGGATCTACTTTGTATATTTCCAATATTTGTAGTAACCATGAGTGGAGTACACTGTCAAAAGCTTTTTGGTAATCAATGTATGCATAATGTAGCGACCTTTGTTTAGTTTTAGCTTGATATGTCACCTCTGCATCTATTATCAGTTGCTCTTTATATCCTCGTGCTCCTTTGCAACAGCCTTTTTGTTCTTCATTTATAATTTTGTTCTGTGTTGTATGTGTCATTAATTTCTGTGTAATGACTGAAGTTAATATTTTGTATATTGTTGGTAGGCATGTTATGGGGCGATATTTAGCTGGGTTTGCTGTGTCTGCTTGATCTTTAGGTTTCAGATAAGTTGTTCCATGTGTAAGTGTATCAGGGAATGTGTATGGGTCTGCAATGTAACTATTAAATAATTTAATTAGTTGTGAATGTGTTGAGGTGAACTTCTTTAGCCAGAAATTTGCTATTTTATCTTTTCCAGGGGCTTTCCAATTGTGAGTAGAATTAATTGCTTGGGTGACTTCATGTTGCAAAATTATCACTTCAGGCATTTGTGGTGTCATCTTGTATGTATCTGTTTCTGCTTGTATACACCGTGCATGCCTGTTCTGTTGTACCGGGTTTGACCATATGTTGCTCCAGAAGTGTTCCATGTCTGTTATGTTTGGTGGCTTGTCTATTTTAATGTGTGTATTATCTATTGTCTGGTAAAATTTCTTTTGGTTTGTGTTGAATGTTTGGTTTTGTTTCCTTCTATTTTAACTTTTTTTGTATCTTCTAAGTTGTTTGGCCAATGGTTGTAATTTCTGCTTCTTTTCATCTAATTGCTCTATTGCTTCTTGTTGTGAGATTTTACCTAACCTTTTTCGTTTTTTGTCTGATATTTCATTTCTTATAAATTGTGTTAGCTGTCCGATGTCTTTTCTCAGTTTTTCTATTCTGATCTATAGCCTGTGTTGCCATGCTGGTTTTGTGGGTTTCTTCTGTGTGTTGGTTGGTTCTAATTTCTGCGTATTGTGTATATTCAGTGTAGTGAGTGCTCCTATATAAACCAGTAGTTGTAACTCTTCCATAGTTGTGTTTTCATTTATTTTGTTGTGTATGATTGTGTTGATAGTTTTTATTGTTGTTTCGACTTGTGGGTTATTTGGTGGTCTATGCAAGAATGGTCTAATGTCTGTATTTGTGTCTTTGTATTGTATATATGTCAGCTGAAATTTTTCTTCTATATCTAACATGTGTGTCACTTTGTGTTCTATTTGTGCTTGTTCTGGTGGCTGTCTTAAAATTTCTTTTTCCTCTGACTGTTTAATTGATGCGTGTTGTTCTTTGTTTGTTTGCTCTGGGATGTTTGAGTCCATTACTGTATTTTCTTCTTCTGATTGCACATTATTTTGTTCCAGTATTTGTTGTACTTGTTGTTTGATGTTTTCTAATTCTGACTTGGGGTATCCTGTTATTTTTTATTATTACACGGATCTGATCAGCTAGTCGTTGTTCTGTTAAAAATTTTAATTCTGGGTATCTGGTAATAAATGTTGTGTATACTTGTGATCTGTGTGTTGGTTCCTAGGTTTGTTGCTTGGTAATAACAGAACATGAGGTGTCGATTAACTTCATCTGACCATCTCATCCTCTGTCTTTGTTTTCCTTCTAGGGTGGTTGCACAAAGCATATCCTGCAAAACACCTCTATTTGGATTTGAATCATTTTCCAGTTGGCTAGCAGTGTCATTACCATTGTGGGCGGGTATAGGGTTCAAACGTCGTCCCCGACCATGACGGCGCTTGTCCGAGGCTTCTTTAGTTCTGTCCTGAACCAACTAATCACACTTAAAGGGGGGTTAGCCCTATTAGTGGTTTGTTCTTTTCATTGCCTTTTACGACTGGCAGAACATAGCGGAGGCCTATTCTTTTCCCGGGTCTCCACAGGTTTATTATTATTATTTCCTTCACTTTCTCAGACGTTAAGTCCGGTTAAAAATGGAGTGACGCGGACCTTGATCAAGCGTCACTTACTTTTAACTGTACGGTATGTGTTATATTGCATTTAGGAACTTTCGGGTAATTGAACATGTATCAATAATTACGGATTTCTGTAGCTGTATATATATGTTTGGATGTAGCTCTATTGCATTGATGTACTGGTGGATATTGTGTGGTATGACTCCTGTAGTTGATAGTATAATTGGTATGATGTCAACTTTATCCTGATGCCACATGTCTTTGACTTCCTCAGCCAGTTGGATGTATTTTTCAATTTTTTCTCCTGTTTTCTTTTGTATATTTGTTGTATTGGGTATGGATATTTCGATTAGTTGTGTTAATTTCTCCTTTTTATTGGTGAGTATGATGTCAGGTTTGTTATGTGGCGTTGTTTTATCTGTTATAATGGTTCTGTTCCAGTATAATTTGTATTCATCATTCTCCAGTACATTTTGTGGTGTATACTTGTATGTAGGAATGTGTTGTTTTAAAAGTTTGTTGTAAGGCAAGCTGTTGATGTATTATTTTTGCGACATTGTCATGTCTTCTGGGGTATTCTGTATTTGCTAGTATTGTACATCCGCTTGTGATGTGATCTACTGTTCCTATTTGTTGTTTACAAAGTCTGCATTTATCTGTTGTGGTATTGGGATCTTTAATAATATGCTTGCTGTAATACCTGGTGTTTATTGTTTGATCCTGTATTGCAATCATGAATCCTTCTGTCTCACTGTATATATTGCCTTTTCTTAGCCATGTGTTGGATGCGTCTTGATCGATGTGTGGCTGTGTTAGATGATACGGGTGCTTGCCATGTAGTGTTTTCATTTTCCAATTTACTTTCTTCATGTCTGTTGATGTTATGTGATCTAAAGGGTTGTAGAAGTGGTTATGGAATTGCAGTGGTGTAGCTGATGTATTTATATGAGTGATTGCCTTGTGTATTTTGCTAGTTTCTGCTCGTTCTATAAAGAATTTTCATAAATTGTCTACCTGTCCATAATGTAGGTTTTTTATGTCGATAAATCCCCTTCCTCCTTCCTTTCTGCTTAATGTGAATCTTTCTGTTGCTGAATGTATGTGATGTATTCTATATTTGTGGCATTGTGATAGTGTAAGTGTATTGAGTGCTTCTAGGTCTGTGTTACTCCATTTCACTACTCCAAATGAGTAGGTCAATATTGGTATGGCATAGGTATTTATAGCTTTTGTCTTGTTTCTTGCTGTCAATTCTGTTTTCAGTATTTTTGTTAGTCTTTGTCTATATTTTTCTTTTAGTTCTTCTTTGATATTTGTATTATCTATTCCCATTTTTTGCCTGTATCCTAGATATTTATAGGTATCCGTTTTTTCCATCGCTTCTATGCAGTCGCTGTGGTTATCCAATATGTAATCTTCTTGTTTAGTATGTTTTCCCTTGACTATGCTATTTTTCTTACATTTGTCTGTTCCAAAAGCCATACTTATATCATTGCTGAATACTTCTGTTATCTTTAGTAATTGGTTGAGTTGTTGATTTGTTGCTGCCAGTAGTTTTAGATCATCCATGTATAGCAAATGTGTGATTTTGTGTGGGTATGTTCCAGTAATATTGTAACCATAATTTGTATTATTTAGCATGTTGGATAGTGGGTTCAGAGCAAGGCAGAACCAGAAAGGACTTAATGAGTCTCCTTGGTATATTCCACGCTTAATCTGTATTGGCTGTGATGTGATATTATTTGAATTTGTTTGGATATTAAGTGTGGTTTTCCAGTTTTTCATTACTATGTTTAGGAACTGTATCAATTTAGGATCTACTTTGTATATTTCCAATATTTGTAGTAACCATGAGTGGGGTACACTATCAAAAGCTTTTTGGTAATCGATGTATGCGTAGTGTAGTGACCTTTGTTTAGTTTTAGCTTGATATGTCACCTATGCATCTATTATCTGTTGCTCTTTACATCCTCGTGCTCCTTTGCAACAGCCTTTTTGTTCTTCATTTATAATTTTGTTCTGTGTTGTATGTGTCACTAGTTTCTGTTTAATGACTGAAGTTAATATTTTGTATATTGTTGGTAGGCATGTTATGGGGCGATATTTAGCTGGGTTCACTGTGTCTGCTTGATCTTTAGGTTTCAGATAAGTTATTCCATGTGTAAGTGTATCAGGGAATGTGTATGGGTCTGCAATGTAACTGTTAAATAATTTAGTTAGATGTGAATGTGTTGAGGTGAACTTCTTTAACCAGAAATTTGCTATTTTATCATTTCCAGGGGCTTTCCAATTGTGAGTAGAATTAATTGCTTGGGTGACTTCATGTTGCAAAATTGTCACTTCAGGCATTTGTGGTATCATCTTGTATGTTTCTGTTTCTGCTTGTATCCACCGTGCATGCCTGTTATGTTGTACCGGGTTTGACCATATGTTGCTCCAGAAGTGTTCCATGTCTGTTATGTTTGGTGGATTGTTTATTTCAATGTGTGTGTTATCTATTGTCTGGTAAAATTTCTTTTGGTTTGTGTTGAATGTTTGGTTTTGTTTCCTTCTATTTTCACTTTTTTTGTATCTTCTAAGTCGTTTGGCGAATGCTTGTAATTTCTGCTTCTTTTCGTCTAATTGCTCTGTCGCTTCTTGTTGTGAGATTTTACCTAACCTTTTTCGTTTTTTTTCCGAGATTTCATTTCTTATAAATTGTGTTAGCTGTCCGATGTCTTTTCTCAGTTTTTCTATTCTGATCTATAGCCTGTGTTGCCATGCTGGTTTTGTGGGTTTCTTCTGTGTGTTGGTTGGTTCTAATTTCTGCGTATTGTGTATATTCAGTGTAGTGAGTGCTCCTATATAAACCAGTAGTTGTAACTCTTCCATAGTTGTGTTTTCATTTATTTTGTTGTGTATGATTGTGTTGATAGTTTTTATTGTTGTTTCGACTTGTGGGTTATTTGGTGGTCTATGCAAGAATGGTCTAATGTCTGTATTTGTGTCTTTGTATTGTATATATGTCAGCTGAAATTTTTCTTCTATATCTAACATGTGTGTCACTTTGTGTTCTATTTGTGCTTGTTCTGGTGGCTGTCTTAAAATTTCTTTTTCCTCTGACTGTTTAATTGATGCGTGTTGTTCTTTGTTTGTTTGCTCTGGGATGTTTGAGTCCATTACTGTATTTTCTTCTTCTGATTGCACATTATTTTGTTCCAGTATTTGTTGTACTTGTTGTTTGATGTTTTCTAATTCTGACTGGGGTATCCTGTTATTTTTTATTATTACACGGATCTGATCAGCTAGTCGTTGTTCTGTTAAAAATTTTAATTCTGGGTATCTGGTAATAAATGTTGTGTATACTTGTGATCTGTATCCAGTTGTGTTGGTTCCTAGGTTTGTTGCTTGGTAATAACAGAACATGAGGTGTCGATTAACTTCATCTGACCATCTCATCCTCTGTCTTTGTTTTCCTTCTAGGGTGGTTGCAGGAAGCATATCCTGCAAAACACCTCTATTTGGATTTGAATCATTTTCCAGTTAGCTAGCAGTGTCGTTACCATTGTGGGCGGGCATAGGGTTCAAGCGTCGTCCCCGACCATGACGGCGCTTGTCCGAGGCTTCATTAGTTCTGTCCTGAACCAACTAATCACACTAAAAGGGGGGTTAGCCCTATTAGTGGTTTGTTCTTTTCATCGCCTTTTACGACTGGCAGAACATACCGGAGGCCTATTCTTTTCCCGGGCCTCCACGGGATTTATTATTATTATTATTATTATTATTATTATTATTATTATTATTTCTCCCTTGTCTTTATCACAGATAAGTATTTCAGACAATCTGGGAAAGGCATTTGCCAAGGAAGTTACATGATTCCCTGTAGAAACTAAATTTTTATTTAATTCACCAGCAATGCTCAGAAAATGATTGTTAAACACTGGACATATATCTGATTTATCAGTTATAGAAATATTTTTACTACAAACTGACTTCATATCATCGACCTTGTGCTGCTGACCAGACACTTCCTTAACAACTGACTATATGGTTTTAATTTTATCCTGTGAATTTGCTATTCTGTTTGCATAGCACATCTCTTTGCCTTCCTAATAACATTTTCAATCACCTTACAATCCTGTTTGTAATAGGCTACTGTAGCTTCATTGTGACTATTTCTAACATTTTGATATAATTCTCACTTAGTTCTACGTGATATCCTTATCCCACTGGTCAGCCATGCGGGCTGCCTATTACTGCTAGTACCCTGTTTAGAATGTTCTAATGGGAACAACTTTCGGAGAGTGGGAGAAATGTGTTAAGAAAAGCATTATATTTATCATCTAAGTTATCGGCACTATAAACATCCTGCCACTCTTGTTTCTTGACAGGGTTTAAAAAACTCTCTATTGCTGTTGGATTAACTTTATTATGTTGTTTGTTATTATATGTGACTTTTGAGTACAAAAGCCTTTTAGTGCTAAAATTTGTGCATCATGGTCTGAAAGGCCATTCACCCTTTTACTAGCAGAATGCCCGTCTAGTAATGAAGAATAATAATGTCAATGGCTGTGCCACTGTTCCCCTGCATCCTAATTGAAAAAACCACATACTGCATCAGATCATATGAATTTAGGAGATCTACCAACATCCCTTTTCTTGCACTATCAAATATACAAAATTTATATAGAAGTCGCAACATTTAACTAAAGCCCGTGTCACCTAGGACAGCGCTTCCGTGCACAGAGGTGGAGTGGAAGGGAAGCATGGAGGGAATGAGAAATGTGCCTGTGCGTCAGCAGAGAGCCGAACTGCATTGGTGCGGACAACAGCCTGGCTCGTTTGCTTACAGTACATTTTATTATAAGTTCAAATCTATGAGGGGAATAATAAAAATTAAAACCAATTTCGATCAATTGTCACAAGAGAAATATTAATTCAAGTCGTGATGACATTGCGTCCACTGCTCCACAGATTTACTCTGTGTGAAGTCAAGAGGCAATCAACAGCTGACACACCTTTGTCAAGACATGAAGTACAAATTTTCTCGAAGTGACATTGAGGCTGCTTGCAATAATTACTGTTTATTGCGATTTGAACTGCGTTATAAGTAAAAATTTAATACACAACAAATTTAACTTCAAGCACAAACGGAAATCAATATTTGCTTGACAACTGCTTCTGCTCAATAGAATTTTTAAATCCATTGAACAAACAAACAGTTAACCATCATCTGCGAATCTGACCAAAAACATCGAAAACCACTGATATTTTGACAAGTAACACTTACTGTCATTTTAGGGCCTTATCCAGTTTGTGCCTTGAAAATGACAGAGGTTTAGAACATGGTAGGAGAAGCTTAACTTCTGCTTGGGCAATATGTTGAACGTTATAGTCTGCATAATTAAAAGGATACAAAGTTCTAATAAAAAAGGCTAGGAAGTTTTCATTATTATGTATGCAACCGATATGCTGACACACACATTTTTTAAACCACGAGTTTTTAAAACTAAGAAATATTATTCCTTTGTTGATTCTAAGAAATAAAACCAGAAGAAGAGGCAGCATGCAGAATAATTATCCGAAAACCTATCCCTATGAGAACTTTAAAACTGCCAGTACCATCACTTATTTTCCAGCAGATCTTCTTGGAATGATTCTGATTGACCCATGTTTCATCAAGGTAATAATGCACTGTTGAGCTACCTCCTTCTCTTGTATCATGAATCTTTATATGGGTTATATTTCGTGCTGCACCTAGGTCACTTATTTGAACTGAAAACTATCTTCTTAACAAATCTGGAACCAACAGCTTTTAAAATTCTTTAACTTGACGAAATGCTTGCCGTTGAGGCCTGCATAACTGTAACACATTTTTGTTATGTCGGGAATTCATCATTCACATGGAGCACCGTAAAACATCGTTGTTGAAACTAACCATTTATGTTACAGGTTCCTTGCGATTTCGATGCTTTCCAGGCGACACACACCGAACTGTTTCTACAGTTCCTACATCTCTGACACTTTAGCTTTACAATTCTCTTTACAGTTCTCTTGCCGACACCACATGGTTCTGGAGTCTGTTCTTGTGTTCTCCAATGTCAGCAGTAGGAGACCTGCTTTTAAATTCACGTTTGAAGAAGTTATAAATGCGAAAAATAATCCGCCTCGCCTGCTTGTGAAGCACTTAACGTTTATTGCCATCACTTGACTTTTTTTTTTTTTTTAATCGCACTTAAACATTTACAAGATACACATTCACAGCTATACTGCTGCAAGGAAAAAAAGGAAACAAAAAGATTGGTAGCTGAATGAATAATTCAGTTGTTGTGAAGTGCAGCAACATTGCAGCATTTAGGAGAGAGATTCTCACACTCTAGCTGTAACTCTCTGCTAGCCGCTCAGAAAGAGAATGAATATTACTGGCTGCCTGTGGCTAGTGGAGGGGGATGCACAGAACGGCTGAAAATTGGGCCACCTTCTTACATGACATGAACAATAATTTCTAGTACTTCCTACAAAGTGAATCAAGAACCCTCTCTAGCTTGAGTAGAAATGGTCTGAAGTCAGAGTTGGGGACCTATAAACAACAAAAATTAGAAGTTTAGTTTCATTAAATTCAACTGTCCCTTCACAACATTCAAATATCTATTCAGTGCAGTGCCGTGATGTGTCTGTGGACTCAAATGTAATACTGTTTTTTACGTACACAGCCACTCCCCCACCAAGCAAGGAACTCCTTGAAAAGCAGCTAGCTAATCTGTATCCTGGTAAAGGAAGCCTCTGAATTGTAAAGTTACTTAAGTGGTGTTCTGATATAACAATTTCAGAGGCAACATCTATAAGCAGTTCACTAACTTTATCTCTAATACCTCTTATATTTTGATGAAATATGCTAATTCAAATATGCTAATTCCTTCTCTACTTGGAAACATTACATCCTCTGAAGGTAAGCCCTTAGTTAGATGGACTTCGTTTAAGCAGGTGGTAGACCTATCAGCTGACTTCAATCTAAAAAAGGTGCAGCTCTAACACCAACTAGTACAGGAATTTTCCCATGAGTGATCCATGGCACTGTAGTGTATTCTCCAGGTCTCTTCCTCCCATATTGAACCATAGATTTTGCATAGTATTTTCCGCTCAAAGTTCTTAGTGCATTTTTGTCATGTTCTGTTAACATCCATACCTCTGACCCATATGTGATACCTGAATGGACTAGGGAGTTATGTATTGGTAGTTTTGTTTTACTTGTAAGGACGTTATTTCTGAAAGTTTGTATATTTGCAAAGTAGGCTCTGTTTTCTTTCCCTTATAGCCTTTCCAATACTGTTATCATTTGTTATTAGGGCTCCCAAGTAGTTAAAAGAGAACACTCCTTTGAAGCATTTCCCATTGATGTTTAGATCTTTAGTGGTTCTTCTGACCTCAGATTATAACGTAACCATATATTTTGTTTTGTTTTCATTTACTGTGAGGCCAATTTTTAATGTTTCTGCTTCCATTGCCCAGTATGTTTCTTGGTACTGATATTTCTTTCTGCTATAGTAATGTCATCAGTGATTGCACATATCTGGCTAGTTTTCATAAATATGGTGCCTCTTCTGTTGGTTTTATTTTCTACATTGTGCGGGGCTATATTGAATAGGACAGCGGAGAAACTGTCATCTTGCTCCACACCTTTATTAAAGTCAAAGCTTTCACTTGTTATGCAAAAGATCTTTACTTTTGCTCTTGTCTCTGTCCTCGCCATTGTCATTCTGATTTATCTTATTAGTTTAGCACATAGGACAGCTTCTTGCAGTACTCTTTGTAGTTCGTACTGGTTTATACTGTCAAGGTTTGCTTGAAGTCGATGAATGGGAACTGCAGATCGATATCATATTCATAGAACTTTTCCATCATTTGTCTTATCACAAATAAAAATTTGATCAGTTGCTGCCCCGTCTGGTTGAAAGCCACACTGATATTCTCCTAGTATGTCTTCTGCGCACTACTGTATCCTTTCATTTAATTTATTTCTGAAGATCTTACAAGCTGCACTTAGGAGTGTTATATCGCTATAGTTTTCACATGTTGTTCTATCCCCTTTCTTATAAAAGGGGATTATTATTCAGTTTTCCAGTTATCTGGCATAGTTCTCGTTTCCCATATATCTGATATTAATGTGTGCAGTTCCTTTATTACAGCCTCTCTGCCAGATTTTACTAATTTAGGGATTATGCTGTCTTCCCCAGGGGCTTGATTGTTTTTTGTTTTGTGCACAGCGTGTGAGATCTCTTGTAGTTTTGGCTTTCTTGCCTCAATGACATTACTGTCTATTTTCAGCTCTACTTTTTCTTCCTGTGCAGCTGTCTCATCATCTTCTAGACTCGTATTTAGTGTATCTTTCAAACACCCTGCCCATCTACCCTCTCTTCTTCCTCCCTTATTCTCTTTATTTTGCCTATAGCAAGATAGAACTTTCTTATTTCACTCTGTTCCTTTAACTCTTCTAGTTCTTGATTTTATGGCTGCTGCCCCACATAAAGTCAAACAAGGCCAGGAATATCTTTATACAAGCCAGCAAAGCTTTGTTGCGGGAAAGGATCTGCCACATTCGAGGTAGTCTAGACATGAACAACTTAAAACTGTGTGAACTGCAACTTTTTCCAAGTTGAAAACTGGATGAAGATGACTGGGAGAAGGTCGACAGGTTAACCTTCCAACAAATGACAATCGAAGGACCGATTCTTGACATGCGACGAAGAGTGGTGAACCTGACCAGCCGCACCTTGAGCAATGCAGTCCACAAATTCTGGGTAAAAGGATGAACTGTGAAATCGCACCAAAACTAGTACCCAAATAAGACATTATCGAATCCGTGGAGGCTTATTTAGGACCTAATATGTAGTCCAGTGCTGCAATAAAGACAAAACTGATCATGTTCAGACCAAGCTGGCATTACTCTGAAGTTATAGCTATGACCAGCAAAAATAAAATAAGTATACTACCTTGAGAGTTCATTTAAAAGAATTTGCCACTATGACCCTCGCAAGTTTATGGAATTTGAATACTTGATCCGCTTGTAACTTCTGTATTTGTTATTCAGAATTTTCTGGTAGGGTTCTCACAGGAATTATTACCTTATTTATTGCTCTCTTACCTAATATTCCCCCAAATGTAGCTATGCCCAACAAAGGGTTGCCGTTGTTGTTGTTGTTGTTGTTGTTGTTGTTGTTGTTGTGGTCTTCAGTCCTGAGACTGGTTTGATGCAGCTCTCCATGCTACTCTATCCTGTGCAAGCTTGTTCATCTCCCAGTACCTACTGCAGCCTACATCCTTCTGAACCTGCTTAGTGTATTTATCTCTTGGTCTCCCTCTTCGATTTTTACCCTCCACGCTGCCCTCCAATACTAAATTGGTGATCCCTTGATGTCTCAGAATATGTCCTACCAACCGATTCCTTCTTCTAGTCAAGTTGTGCCACAAGCTCCTCTTCTCCCCAATTCTATTCAATACCTCCACATTAGTTATGTGAATTATCCATCTTATCTTCAGCATTCTTGTGTAGCACCACATTTCGAAAGCTTCTATTCTCTTCTTGTCCAAACTATTTATCGTCCACGTTTCACTTCCATACATGGCTACACTCCATACAAATACTTTCAGAAACGACTTCCTGACACTTAAATCTATACTCGATGTTAACAACTTTTTCTTCTTCAGAAATGCTTTCCTTGCCATTGCCAATCTACATTTTATATCCTTCCTACTTCGACCATCATCAGTTATTTTGCTCCCCTATTTTGCCGTATTGGCTTGAAAATGGTAGTCACATTCAAGTCTATCATCATTCAGATCTCTCTTGCAACAACTGCCCATTTTGACCAAAGAATGGGGTAGGAGGGTATGCAGAACATTTTTTGAGGTAGAATGTTCAGATGATAAGAATAACCTTTCATGTCATTGGGATTTTCTTCATATAGTTAAACATGTTGCAATAAAACACTGATCAAATATGTTCTTTGAATTTTACACAGATACCGAGATTCAATTTACTGTTCAATACTGAACTCGCTGACTATTTCAGAATGCTAATATAATGGTTTTGCATTCTCCTTACTCGTGAACTATAATTTGATTTCCAGTCAGTATGTGCCATGGCCTAGATTGGTCTTGACAAGATCGATCATCCCTTAGCATTCACTAACTAAAATACACATTTTCTTGTGGAGAGTTCTACTGTAGTCATCTTCTCAGGCAAGAAATCAGTACCTGTTGCACAATCTGTGCTTAACACTTTCACGTTGTTATTTTTCCTACAGTTTATGGAACATGGGCTTTTAACAATCTGATATCGTGTGTATTTCTCCTATTATCATATGACCATTGATTGGCAAAGTGAGCAGCTAAATTGTTTGACGCAATCTTTCAAACAAGCCTACGGAGACTAAGCAAGCTATATGTATAGCTATCGTGATAGGTATGTCTCCCACTATGGCATGTATAGTCGACTGTGATGTAGTTTGTAATTGAGTCTGATAGTTTCTGTTATCAGCAATAAATTCTTCCTGGATATCACAACCATTGTCACATCTTACTAAATTAACCTCTTCCTATTTGCCCCCTTCCCATTTTTCAGGGCTAAACAGGGCCAAAGGCAGTGTTCGAAACGTGATACATGGATTATCATATGAATTAGTAGCATTGTTTTCTCCATTTTGATAATATGCCTTGCATCCTCATTAATCACGTCAATGGAATCTAATGCCAACATGAATTCCTTGACACTAGATAAATTAACATTCCTCTAATATAAATGGGCAGTTTAGTGTTTAAAATTCGTATATCTTATTGCTAAATAGGTGTATCCCAGTATCAAATTTTATTCAGGTATTTTTAAAAATATTTCCTCAGATCTCCGTGTTGTACTAGGAAAGGCTTGGGATTAAAAACTTCCTTATGTAGTCTTTCAAGCATGGCTGCTGATAAATATTTGGGTATAAATGCACATTCGAAATAACCATAGCTTCTATATTATTCAGCAACATCTGCTGCCCATAAGGCTCTTTTACTTGGATAAAGCCTGTCACAAACGCAATCTGCTGTATGTCTCTCCATGAGCATGGTAAAGTTCCTTGAAATGCTGTTATGAACACAATTGGGTGGACAATTTTTTTTATTCTGAATAAAGGCCTGGTGCTGACAGGCCTAAACATTTTCTTCTAGCAACATGTTAGCAAAATACGGTATTGTCCCTGCACCGCACGTTACATTCAGTGATGCATTAGCCAACGAGTAAGTAATAATACTAAGAATATTGAACAATGGAAAATCCAGGCTGGAATAATGACAATAATTATGAAAAGAATAGACTGCTGCTCTCCATATACTGAAAATCCTGAGTCGTAGATGGGCACAACAAAATACTGCTAAACAAGTAAAGATCTCCTGTCGAATTAAGGCCTTGGGGCGGAAAGCTTACTTGTCCAGCAGTCTTTTTCTCCAGCAGTCCTTTTTCTCCAGCAGTCCTTTTTCTCCAGCAGTCCTTTTTCTCCAGCAGTCTTTTTCTCCAGCAGTCTTTTTCTCCAGCAGTCTTTTTCTCCAGCAGTCTTTTTCTCCAGCAGTCTTTTTCTCCAGCAGTCTTTTTCTCCAGCAGTCTTTTTCTCCAGCAGTCTTTTTCTCCAGCAGTCTTTTTCTCCAGCAGTCTTTTTCTCCAGCAGTCTTTTTCTCCAGCAGTCTTTTTCTCCAGCAGTCTTTTTCTCCAGCAGTCTTTTTCTCCAGCAGTCTTTTTCTCCAGCAGTCTTTTTCTCCAGCAGTCTTTTTGTCCAGCAGTCTTTTTGTCCAGCAGTCTTTTTGTCCAGCAGTCTTTTTGTCCAGCAGTCTTTTTGTCCAGCAGTCTTTTTGTCCAGCAGTCTTTTTGTTATGCCTGTCTGTGAATCAGTATCTCCACTATATGGTGAGCAGTCTATCCTTTCCATAATATGTTAGTGATAATATTGGAAATACTAATAATAGTATCAAGCAGTAACAATGTCACACTGTTTAGTTTACAAAAACAATCTCTAAGCCCTTGTCTAGTGTAGCTTTATAACACACGCCAAAATTCAGTCTGTTAACTGTCACTCCTCAGTGTTGCAAAGTTGATTACAGTACACTGAACTGTGAGAGACATCATTACTTGATGTGAGACGGTATACATGTACTTGCATAACGTCTGCTGCATTGATGCTGGACAGCAGCAGTTCTTTGCGTGTTTTGAAAATTTCTTGTTAATATTTCTCAACCCAAAAATAGTTACATCAAGTGCATGAAACTAATGTTAGTATACAGATATTTAATGAAATATTTTTTAAGCATCCTCAAACAGGTGCTATATTTAAAGCATGCTCATCCTATCTGGTGGTAATATGTTAAAAAAAAATTAATTCGTGTAATAATGTTAACAAACCGGGCTATCGGACTTTGTAAGTGAAATGCAGGTTGTAACTGGTGTCGTGAAAACAATCACGTAATAAGATACCGTTGTTGTTGTCTTTAGTTCAAAGACTGGTTTCATGCAGCTTTCCATGCTACTCTACCCTGTGCACGGCTCATCTCCAAGTAACTACTGCAACCTAAATCCTTCTGAATTTGCTTTCTGTACTCATCTCTTGACCTCCGTTTACAATTTTTACCCCCCTCGCTTCTCTCCAGAACTAAATTGGTGATCCCTTAATGTCTCAGAGTGGTCTACCATCTGATACCATCTTCTAGTCAGGTTGTGTTGCAAATTTCTTTCTCCCCATTTATATCAGTACCTCCTCATTAGTTACATGATCTACCCATCTAATCTTCAGCATTCTTCTGTAGCACGATAGGGTTGGTTAATTTGGCAGTTATAGAGCTCAAGGCTCTTTAATCAACTTCTCTGTGTTACATAGTGTGATCTGAAGTTCTGAATTTACGTCAAGGTTTAAGTCTGAATAGTCAAAGAGAAAAAAGACAAAAAAAGCAAGCAGTAATCATCATTGACATGAGATGAAGAATGAGGAGTGGGGCCGTGGGCCATATTACTGTCCATTTCATAATACAAAATGAATCACTGAGTGGATGCCGATAGTAGCACAGAATCCCTACATTGATAAGTAATATGGTTTCCCTGAATGGTAGCCAACCGAGGCCATGCCAAGAGTGCATTCGTAACCTATTTAAAATGAATTTTAAAGCATACTATTACATGCTACACTACAGTAAGAAAAATATTTCGAAACCAGATTTTAAACTTTTGACATTTCCGGGGGCAGATGTGGACTCTTAACCATGAGCAGTTGGTTATGAACTTCAGATTAAAACTGAAGAAATTGCGAGAAGGTAGGAACATATGGAGATAGGATCTGGATTAACTGAAAGAACCAGTGGTTGTGAGAATTTGAGAGGGAGCATTAGGCAACATTAGACTGAAGCAGGGAAAAGAAATACAGAAGGAGGCAAATGGCTTACTGTGAGTGATGAAATTGTGAAGGCAGCAGAGCATCAAGTAGGTTAAAAGACAAAGCCTTGGTGAAATCCTTGGATAACATGGGAGATGTTGAATTTGGTGAAAGGTGAAAATATAAAAATGTACTGAATGAAGCAGCCAAAAGGGAATACAGATGTCTCAAAACTGATATTGACAGGAAATGTGAAGTGGCTTAGCAATAATGGCTAGAGGACAAATGTAAGACTGTAGAAATATGCATGCCAAGGAAAAAATGGATGCTACCTGTAGGAGGTAAGAGAAGCAGCTCTATGAATATAAAGAGCTCAGGTGGTAAGCGAGTATTAAGCAAAGAAAGGAAAGCTGAAAGGTAGGAGGAATATTTTGAGGCTCTATATAGAGGGAAATAAACTTGAGGACAATATTATGGAAGAAGGAAAGGAATCGGATGAAGATGGTATGGAAGATAAAATATTCCAAGAAAAATTTAACTTAAGACCTAATGGAAACCAGGTCTGTGGGGTAGACAACATTTCCTCAGAATTATTGGAATTCTTGGGATGGCCAGCCTTGAAAAAACTATTCCACCTGGTGTGCCAAATAAATGAGATTGGACAAATACTTATAGACTTCAAGAAAAATGTAATAATTTTACTTCCAAAAAAGACAGGTGCTGTCAGGTGTGAATGCTACCAAACCGTCAGTTTAACAAGTCATGGTTGCTAAATATTGATGTGAATTATTTACAGATGGAGGGAAAAACTGGTAAAAGCTGAACTAAGGAAAGATCAGTTGTGGTTCCTGGAACATGTGAGGCAATATTTATTCTTTCAAACAATGGAATATCCAGGATGGAACGTAACAATATGAGAGAAGGAAAGTTGCTACTCACCATGTAGCGGAGATGCAGAGCCATGATAGGCACAATAAAAAGATTCACACAATCATAGCTTTCGGCCATTAAGGCCTTTGTCAGCATTAGAGACAGACACACACACACACACACACACACACACACACACACACACACACACGTGTACTCATGCAAGCACAACTTGCGCACACATCTGCAGTCTCAGAGAGCTGAAACTACACTGCGAGCAGCAGCACCAGTACATGATGGGTGTGGCGACTGGGTGGCGGTGGTGGGGAGGGGGAGGGATATTATGGTGGGAGTGGCAGACAGTGAAGTGTTGCAGTTTAGACGGAGGGTAGAAGAGAAGGTGCGGAGGGGGAGGGAGGGGGGGTAAGTAGCAGAAAGGAGAGAAATAAAAACTAAAATTAAAAAAAAAAAAAAAAAAAGAAAAATTAAAAGACTGGGTGTGGCGGTGAAATGACGGCTGTGTAGTGCTGGATTGGAAACAGGGAGGAGACCGGATGTGTGAGGACAGTGACTAACGAAGGTTGAAGCCAGGAGGGTTATGGGAACGTAGGACGTATTGCAGGGAAAGTTCCCACCTGCGCAATTCAGAAAAGCCTGTTGGTGGGCTGGCCAGAGTGGCCAAGCGGGTCTAGGCGCTACAGTCTGGAACCGCGCGACTGCTACGGTGGCGGGTTCGAATCCTGCCTCGGGCATGGTTGTGTGTGATGTCCTTAGGTTAGTTAGGTTTAAGTAGTTCTAAGTTCTAGGGGACTAATGACCTCAGAAGTCAAGTCCCATAGTGCTCAGAGCCATTTGACCCATTTTGGTGTTGGTGGGAAGCATCCATATGGCACAGGCTGTGAAGCAGTCATTGAGATGAGGGGTATCATGTTTGGCAGCGTGTTCAGCTACAGGGTGGTCCACTTGGTTTTTTGGCCACAGTTTGTCGGTGGCTGTTCATGCCGACAGACAGCTTGTTGGTTGTCATGCCTACATAGAATGCAGCACAGTGGTTGCAGCTTATCTTGTAGATCACATGACTGGTTTCACAGGTAGCCCTGTGAAAAGTGGACCACACTGTAGCTGAACATACTGCCAAACATGATACCCCTCATCTCAATGACTGCTTCACAGCCTGTGTCATATGGAGCCTTCCCACCAGCATCAGCTTTTCTGAGTTGCACAGGTGGGAACTTTCCCTGCAATACATCCTGCGTTCCCGTAACCCTCCTGGCCTCAACCTCCGTTAGTCACTGTCCTCACCCATCCAGCCTCCTCCCTGTTCCCATTCCCCCTCCTCACCTTCTCTCCTACCCTCTGTCTAAACTGCATCACTTCACTGTCTGCCACTCCCACCATACTATCCCTCCACCTCCCCACCCCAGCCTCCTCCTTACCCCCACCCATTCGCCACTCCCATCATGCACTGGTGCTGCTGCTTGCAGTGTAGTTTCAGCTCTCTGAGACTGCAGATTGTGTGTGTGTGTGTGTGTGTGTGTGTGTGTGTGTGTGTGTGTGTGTGTGTTGCTGACAAAGGCCTTAATCGCCGAAAGCTACGATTGTGTGAATCTTTTTATTGTGTCTATCGCGGCTCGGCATCTCCGTTATATAGTGAGTAGCAACTTTCCTTCTCTCGTACTGTTAATACTTATTCTTTGATATAGCTTAGAATTTAGGTTGAAGCAAAGCAAACTTACATTTTAAATTCTGAACATAACTGCTGTTCAGCAGCAGTGAATTAAATGATTGATTTGAGGAAATCAGCCAGCCAGTTGCAGGTACAAAGGTTTATCAACAGCCGTTCACCATTATTTCAACAATTGTAAAACTTACTTCTGAGGGAGTCAGTTTTACAGTTGTTGAAAGAATGGTCTAGTGTTTTAATAAATCTTTGTCTGCAGGTGGTTGGCTTATTTTCTCAAATCATTCATAAAATTATATTTATAACCTTTGTAGGTTTAGAGAGAGGTTTTGACAGTGGTGACTGGATTCCACTCTTTTAACTTTTGAAGACAGCAAGGACAAAATACAGGAAGTGAAAGATTATCTACTACTTGTACAGAAAGTAGATTGCAGTCATAAGTGTCTAAGGATTTGAAAGAGAAACAGTAGTTCAGAAGGGAATGAAACAAGGTTGTAGCCTATCCCCCATGTTATTCAGTCTGTACGTTAAGCAGGCAGTAAAAGAAACCAGGGAGAAATTTCGAAAGGGAATTAAGAAAATAAGATCGTTGAGGTTTACTTATATCATTGTAATTTTGTCTAAGATTTGAAGGACTCCAAAATAGCAGTTGAATGGAATGAATAGCATATTGAAAAGAGATTACAAGAAAAAAAGTAAAATAAGGGTAATGAAAACAATTGAATTGAATCAGGCAATGCTTGAGGGAATTAGATGAGGAAATATGTCATTAAAGAAGTATCACCTTATGAAAGACCATTATTCTTGTGAAAGTGGGACAGCGGTTGACAGTATAAGTAATGGAAATGGAACACCACAGCCATATTGTCAAAGTACTTATTATTCAGATGATTAGTTTCAATGCTACATTTGCATGATCTTCGGGTTCTTTTTATCAGAAAACAATTTATGTAGTTACAATGCCTGTGTCTAATAATCTAGTTGAATATAAAAATGAGATCACAACTGCTTTAACATTGTAAAAGGAACAAATTTAACCAAACTACCCTGTGAGTGTACACATCAATGCATGGAAAGGCTTTATAATTATTTTTTTAGAAACTCTAATCATAAAATAGATAAAAGTACATGAACATAAAAACACTCAATAGAAAAATGTATCATAGTAATCATACACGTGGGTACTACCATACGTGTAAAAGGAGGAAGTGCTGCATAATTAGGAAGTACTGGATAGAATTGGGGAGAAAAGAAATTTGTGGCTTATCTTGACTAAAAGAAGGGGTGTTGATAGGACGTATTCTGAGGCATTAAGGTGTAGTGAATCTGGTAATGGAGGGAAGTGTTGGGGGAAGGGAAGGGGGAGTGGGTGTTTAAAAATTTTAGAGAAAGACCCAGGCATGAATACAGTAGACAGGTTCAATGGCTGTGGGTTGCAGTAGTTACTCAAAGATGAAGAGGCTTGCACAGGATAGATTAGCATGGAGAACTGCATTGAATTAATCTTCAGACCGAAGACTAAAACAAGTGTTCTGCAAGTCTTTTTAGTTTTATTATTTTGTCAAATATTTTATGAAGTTATTTAAAAGTGTTGTTATTGACATGGGCTATATCATACTGCATCATTATGCAATCTGTCCGTGAAATGGGCAACAAACAAAATATCTCTTCGATAAGTTAGTTTGCCTCTGTCTGATAATGATATAATCAAGCTGATTAGAGCACACTTTATATGGCTTTGCATTATAAATGGCCTTTACAATTTATGATGCATTTTCATTTCACGGTCCATAACATTTTGTTACATGGCCAATAGCAACACTGTTTAGTTTGTTACATGGCCAATACTTTAGTTTCAACCTCCTCCTTCAGGTGGTTCTGCTATATTTTGCCTCTGTCATATCTTTATTTACTGTGCTGTCACTCGAATGTTTTCCAATGACTCTAGTTTGACATGTTGATTCCTGTTTTGTTTGTTTTTTAATTAATTGCTTAATTGTAAGTGTATTTAATACCCCAGCACTTTCATTTGGTAAGTCACATCATCTTTGTTTTTAGATAAATTCAAAAATTGGCATGATTTGCACAACTTAAAAATTAAAGTGAGAGAGTTAGTGCAGATGGTGGTGTAACCGAGAGGTGGATGCTGGCCCAAATAAGTTGAGCCACAGTCATGCAATACTGTTTAAAAGAGTAAACCGCCATTTGACTATGTATTACTATATTTATCTTTTGTACTATCAAGATTTCAGGTTTTATACCATTCGCAAGTACAATGCTAAAAGCTGTTAGACCATTATGTCATATCTATTAAGGATGCAGGGTACTTTTCAGTCTCAATGTTATGTAAAAATCAATACCTATTTCTTTCAGGCTCTGTTTATAATGTATTTGTTTTACAGATTTTTTGTTGATCTCAGATAATGCGGCACACTTTCTAAACAAATTAGAAGTATTTTGAAAATTTTTGAACCTGCTTAGGGTTATTAAAAAAATTACAAAGAAATTGATGCAATTTTTTCCAAAATGCTTTCTCAAATTGAGGTACTATTTAATCTAATGTTATACATTTGAAGGAGACCAAATTTTTACCAGATACGCATGACATGATGCCAGAGGTACTACACGTATTTAATTCCACCCATTATGTACATTACAAGGATAAAAATCTTACATTTTAATTTTTATAATTTTTTTCTAATAAAATGTTATTTTTTGTATAATTTAGTGGATTCTGAGATAAAGCTTAGGTCTACTACATAAGTATGGACTATTGCAAGTTACAGAAAAAAATCAGAGCAATGCTTCATGAACTTTAGGAAATATTTGTACCTCAATGCTGAAAAATACAGCTTGCGGGAAATTGTGAACGAAGAGATGAGTCCAATTTAACTGTACTTCGGAACATTCCTGAAGCATAGTCTTCATCCTGCAGCATTTCTTTATCTTCAAGCTTCCTCTTCGCATTCCTTTTAGCACTTCTTGCTTCTTTGTAACTTGAAGAGCAAATCTTTCAGCATCATGCATCCATTGTCTGTCACATGCAAGCAATTGATCTTCCATATTAGAGCCACATTTTACACCTAAATTTCTCAAGACTTCCAACCTTCCTATCACTCCATCACTGAAACATATCACTGCATCTAGTACACCAACTATTAATGTATTTAGTTCTACAAAAAGAGTCTTGGGTAATCTTCCCCATATGCAATGGTTGAAACTTTCATTTGTATTCTGAGTGCCCCCTGAAGACATGTACTAAGCAAAACAGCGTCACTCAGGTCTCTAAAAATTGATTTTATTTCATTCATAACAGGCTCAGGAAGAGAATGCTTATGATGGTATATTTTACCACTTTCTTTTTCTTTTTGGTAGCCACACCAAGAATCTGCTCCTTTAGAGCAAAGTCCGTGAGCAGGGTGGTCATCAGTGGACAACTTATGAAAGTAGGTGGCCCACACAGCTTTTCTCATTGCTATAACAACATTGAGGTGCAGTTTGTGTAATAGACAGTCCATAATAACTCTGAAGAAGGTCTATTTCAGTTTCTGCCAATCAGCCTGTGCCAGTCAGAGAGTTTCCATCAGATAGCAACTTTCCTTTCATTTCTCTTCATAGCTTCCTCAATCTAGCAACCATCCTGTTTTTCACATCTCCACAACACTCCACTTTTGTTACCAAGTTATCACAATAAACATTGAACTCATTAATTTTATTGAAAGCTTTAGAGTCTCCATCACCCAGGTACTTCATATATCTAATATTATAAATGGGCACCGACCTCTGAAATATTTTTAGAGCTCCAGCACACTCCATACCTCCACTGTAACCAGCATAATTCCACTGTAACCAGCTTAATTCTTAGAACACCGATGTTAAATATGTCCTTCAGTGTTACCATGGTAGGTGTGGCAGTACTTAGATAAGCACTCAACATCAACAACTTTTCCATTCTCCAGAGAAGTAGCACTTATGTCACCATTCAAGGAATGATGTCCTCGATGTTGCCTTGTCCCATCAAGTGCAACAGCAATGTCCCCGGTTCCACTAATATTTAAAGTTTCTTCTACTGCACGTTTCACAGATGCTTTAGACACAACCGTCAAGGCATCTAAAAGTATTTTTATGTACTTGCTGAACCTACTGGGAGGAGCAGGAAGGTCCATCAAACCACAAAACGTTTCAGCAGCCTTTTTTTCCTTCTCCTATTGCATGCATTGCATGCACTAACTTCAAATTCACATCATACAAATTATGCACAATGTTCGACGTCATGTTTTAGGTAGATTTATTGCAGGATCTTCACGGAACAACTAATTTTTGACTTTCAACCCTTCCTGCTTTTTTGTTGTTCAGTTATTTCCAGACAGCCTACACCATCACATTGTTTACATTTTGCCACTTCCTTTATCAAAGCAGATAAGATGCCCACATCAAGAACGACTAATCCACTACAAACAGTGTCATCGTCAACACAAAAATTTGAATCACCAGGAAGCGTGTCAGCCTTGCCGCAGTGGATACATCGATTCCCCTGAGATCACCAAAGTTAAGCACTGTCGGGCGTGGTTGGCACTTGGATGGGTGACCATCCAGGCCGCAATGCGCTGTTGCCATTTTTCAGGGTGCACTCAGCCTCGTGATGCTAATTGAGGAGCTACTTGACCGAATAGTAGCGCCTTCGGTCAAGAATACCATCTTACAACCGGGAGAGCGGTGTGCTGACACCACGCCCCTCCTATCCGGATCCTCCACCGAGGATGACACGGCGGTTACTTTCAACAGTGTGGCTTGGTTTGTTTGTGAACTGGTTACCACGGAGATCCCTTTTATTGAATTTCTTGATGCAAGCATAGTTCATATTTATTGCACACTAAAGGATATGTACTTCCACAAATACATGTAGCATTTGGGCAACAAACATTCAGTAACATGTGAACAAACTGCTTCAGTGAAACAAAAGTAAATACTAGCAAAGATAATCACTTACAGACACTAGAAACCTGCACTGTTGCCAACATATAAAATGTATGATACGTGTAATTGCTGGAAACAGAAAGTTCACAGTTCTTTTCGAAATAATTCTGGTTTCTGTAACAGAAATAAAGGAGGCGTGGTGGCATACATGACCGTAACTTTAAAATTTGGTATATATGGGTCATTTTTCATTTGAAACCCTATAATGTATACATCAATGTAATCAGGAAAGACTATAGAATTTAATAAAATAATTTAAAAAATTTCGATTTTTTTTTTTACCATTTATAAGTACCCTGTATCCTTAAGGCAGTCCAAAGCAGGTAAACAAGACTAACATGTCTTTAAGATGTAACTGTCAAAGTATCTAGAAGTCTTTGGACTGCATTAATAGATATGACATAAAAATGCTCTAGAGTGGCATAAAAGCCAAAATCTAAGTAAGACAAAAGATAAATACACAAAGCAATACTCAGTCAAATAGTGGTTTACTCTTTAAACTGTATTTGAAGTTTAGGTTCTTTAAGGCATTCACTTCCAAGTGTAAAAAGTCTGCATAAGGTGCTAAAAGACTTATCAACTTTGCTCCTTTGTTGCTAATGCTGCAGGTGACATTAAGCTGAAACCACTTTTAGTATAAAGGGCTGAACAAGAAACAGTTTGGAGATAAAACAAGAAAGATTGAGTGACCTATATTCCGTTTGAAGACTGGTTAAAAACTGACTTTTTTTCCCAAAAGCAAAAAAGTGTTTGAAGGACAACAAATTAAGCAACAACACATTGCTTGTTTTGGATAATGCTCCAGGACACGTGGTTAATTTATTCGAATTACCTGATGATGTGGAGATAGCATATCTTCCCAAAAATACAACAGCTCTGTTCCAGCCGATGGATCAGGGTGTAATTGCCACTTTTAAGTCTTATTATTTATACGGGAGTTCAGTAAAACAATTTTGCCAATGTACAACATCAGAGATGCCATAACCAACATTAGCAAATCAGGTAGGAATTGAAATCGACCACATTGAACCAGGTTTGGAAACAAATTTGGCAAGAACGCATAAAAACTCATGAAGGTGATTCTCATTAAGAAATTTGAGAAGACATACTGAACTAAGGAAACTATCTTTTAATTTTAAGGATTTGGCATTCTAGATGCTGACAGAGAATCTCTTTCAAACTAGGAACTATTTCAGTTAGAATGAGCATGTGATAAAGAGCCAGAGCCAGAACCTGAACCTGCTGTGTGCCAGTAGGTAACTGCAAAAAAACTTGTGAAATGCACTTTCTTATTTTCAACTGGGAGTGAAAATCTTTTTTCAAAATGCTCCCAGTGAAGAAGGCAGTGCTAAAGTGTCTCTGAGAGCAAACTCAACCATTGCCTGTTACAAAACATTGCTAAAAGAGACAGAAAGCAAAGTGAAGCAGACAACGTTGAAACAGTATTGTAAATTGATTCAATCAAAAAAAAGTGAGAAGTGAGGGTGACGGAACATACTAGCGTAGTGATTCTTTATGTTAATGTTTGTCACTAGATTAAAACATTTGTAAACTTTTTTATTGTAGGTACTTATGAATTTGTGCTTACGATTTTTTACGTTTATGTTTATTTGTTTATTATTGCATTGTTTTGTATTTTCATTTTTAAGCAAGCATTTTTATGAAATAAAAATAGTAAAATGCTTTGTGAAGTAAAGACTATATTTCTTTGCAAAATATGAAACAGATCCAGTTAAATTTGTGTGGTTTCTTTTCAAAATTGTTGAGTTGTTATAAAGCTTTTCGCTTTACGGCCGACTTCCACAGAATGCATCTAGGCCATAAGGCGAAGTGTAGGTGTATTTTAAATGATTTTATTGAACTCTTTGACTCTTTCATAGGCTTTTGGACCATTTTTTTTCTGTGACCTTTTATTTCTAATGCTTTCCCTATTTTTGAATCCAGAAGACTACAGAAACTATATTTTGTTTATGTAATTCTTTTTAGTATATAGTTAACACGAGATGGATGCATGTTTTGTCTGAAAATGATATGCACATAAAATATACACCATGCTGTTGCCATTCTAAATAATTATTTTCAAAAATTCAAAAATATCTTGTTGCAGGGCTGAAAGTATTTGCAATATGCTGAATGGTCATGGTTGGCCAGCCACATGGATAAGTAGCAGCAAATCACAGGAGGCTCGCCTCGAGGCAATAGCTACATTGCGCGAGTTCCGGAACCGTATTTTGATCTCTACAGACCTGACAGCACGTGGCATAGACCTAGAAAATGTTAATCTGGTGATAAATTTAGATTTACCATATGATAGTCTCACATATTTACATAGAATTGGTAGGGCAGGTAGATATGGGTCTCATGGAATTGTGATTTCTATTATAGCTGATGGTAAAGAGCTTGAGGACTTCCAGAAGATGTTAGGTTCATATGGCGGGGAAAGTGCATATGTTTATAAGTTTACTTTGGATCATTTAGTATTAGACTTGTGGGCTTACAAGATGGATGAATTTGAAAAAATTCAAGGAATTGTTGTTAATGATGAAAATGACAAGGAAACAAGAGCTACAGTACACAACTCCCTCACTGGAAATGCCAGAACTGTTGTCAAAAATCAGTGTAATGCAGATGCAGGAGGATGCAACAAAGAGGAGTCAGTAATGCTGGCTAAATGCGAGAATCTGGATGAATGGATTTCTGATGCCCATGTTTGCATGGATGCGAATAATCTAAACATTTCTGAAGAAGAGAGTACAAATAATAAAATTGACAGAATTGCTAAAAACATGCTTCATGATCTAAACAGTAGTGATTGGTTAACAACACTTGAGCCATACAATGAACTTGTACAGATGGGAAACAGTGAAGTTGTTGAAATATCACTAAAAACAAATTGTTCTTCGAATCTGGTAGAAATGACTAAAGATCTTGAAGCATTATTGTCAGTGATTGAACAAAAGGCACAAGTAACATTCAGTGAAGCCTTCGAAAATTGTAGAAATCTTAAAACTGAAGAGCTACTTAATGATTTGTATAAAAGTGGTACATTTGTCCTTCAGGAAGATATCTGTAGAAACAAAGCAATTTCAGTGGGGAAAAGTCAGAATTACTCTAGTCAAAACAATAAAAAGACAGTCAATAAGGAAATGTCTTATCCATGTCACATACCTAAAACTCCATGCAATGATACATTAATTCTTAGGGAGGAAGTCAGAGAAGATGAAATGGCTACAAAATTGATGATCGTGAATGGACAAAATGTAATGAGTAATGAAGCAAATAATTTTCCATTTCCATGTCGTGCTTCTGGCAGAAAAGTTAAAGTTAGTGGTGTGAACCCAAAATTAAGTAAATTGCATCGGGAGGCTCAAGCTAAAGGATATCCTAATGGAGATGTGTACTGTAGTCCTGAAATTCCTGAAGTGAAGTGGGATAAATGTTCTAAATATATTACAAGAAACAAACAGAGTATCACCCAAAACCAAGGTGTGAACTCTCACAACACTTACTCAGGGATAAGAAAACCTGATAACACTAATTGGCATTATTATCTTGAAAACAATACTGTTGCCAACAAGAGATTGGGCAACACTAGTAAAGGTATTCCTTTTGATAATGCAGACTGGCACAAGAAATGGAGAGAACAGATATATAGGCAGTATTTGCAGTATGTAGAATACTTCCAGTACATGATGCAGCAGCAGTACATTTTCCCTTAAAGCACTTTATGCTGTGAGGCTTAGGAAGTAAAATGTTGGTAATTTTGAGATATTTTGTAAATTGCATATATGTATGAAGTGTACAAAATGGATTTTTGATGTTAATTTATTTAAACTCCTGATATTGAAATACAGAGATTTGGTAGTAAATAGTTTTTCCTTCTCTTAATTGTGGATGACCACACACAAAACTGTGTGACATTACCCTGTTTTATATTTGTTCCATTAGCCATATGAAACTGACATCCATTTTTTGTTTAAAAGGCTGGGCAGAGGCCTGTTCTCTCCCCACTTGTCGGGTAGCTTTCCTCAATCTCACCACACTCATATTCTCCCTCCCTCTGTGAAATTTCTAGCAATACCAGGAAATTTATTTTTCACTGCATCTAGCTACAGACATAGGTGTTTCTTGAGACTCCAAAACTTGAACAATTGTGTTCAAGAAAATTCAAAACCAGCCTGATAGCAGCAGCATTTAACACAGTACACTGGTTACCTATTAACAAACAAAATAATCTTTTCCAATAATGTGAGAAGACGTGTGGTACTGAACTGCAGATGTAGTGTGGTACTGTGTGGCTTAAGTGTGTGCTACCTTTTTTAGAAATTTTACTAATTATTATTTTTAATGTTATTCATATACAGTTTTACAGTTACAGATCATTAGAAAAACATGGAAGTACCATGGGCTAAGTCACCGTATCACTCAGCTAACAACTGTGTGTAGTAGAGAACAATTTGTATACCATGAGGTGGTGGAATATATAAGGATGTCATAGTGCTGCAGAGGGAGAGGACTGCTATCAGAGAGCAGAAGCCTTTATCAGTTGCCAACTCTGCACTGTATATGTACAAGGCATGTTAAAAAAATAATGGGAGAGAATTTTATTTGTGTGTATAATAGATAAATGTTATCCCCTTGAAGCTATTCTCTATAAAACTTTTGGAACTCTATCTTTGGAATACCTATTAGCTCTCTCAAAGATTCATTTTTAATCTCATCTATGCTTATACAACAATGGTCCTGTAAGGTTTTATTTATTTTTGACAACATAATAAAGAAACATGATACCATTTATGGCAAGTACAGAGGTTGGGACATCATTGGGGTATTGTTGTTGGAAAAAATTCACGAAAAGCAACAAAGTTTGAGCAGGTGCATTATTGAGGTGCAAAAACAATGAATTGTTTTGCCAAAAATTGAAACCCCATCTCAGCACTCTCCCCACCCTTCCTCCCTCCCTCCCTCCCTTAAAGAAAAGAAAAAATCCCTCAGATGCTTTGCGCAGTCAATGAGCTTGTAAGTAGTTTTCTTACCTGTCATTACACCTTCAACCAATACCTCATAGTGCATATTGCCACTAAAATAAAAAAAATAACCTTCACATTTGATTGCACTAATTGAGCTTTTTTTCTGTCTTGCTTCCTCTGTGATGACTGAGACTTAATTTTGACATCATAACCATAAACCCATATTTCATCACCTACGTGACATGTTTCAGTAGCTCTGCTATAGGTATTGATGTCATCTAGCGACTCCTGAGCAACGTGCTTTCATCTGTTTTTCTTCGAAATTTAACAAGGCTAAAATAAATTTTGATATATTTTGAAGGAGAGACAGCATTGGTCGTATATTTTTGTTTATTATCGCAAAATCGATTTTCGGTCACTTAGTGACCATCTTCAGTGCTTTAATATATAACTTAAATTAGTAAGCACTGGTGTCAATAAGCTTATGGCGATCACATAGACTCATAGATTTTGCGATGATAAACAAAAATATACGACCAATGCTGTCTCTCCTTCCAAATATACCCATTATCTGGTCGTAGTGCACAGGACACTATGGAGTCGCCAACCAATAAATTTTGATGTTGCACATTTCATGCCCAAAACATCCAGAAAAGTCATGGTGTGAAGCTATTGATATTCCAGTGTCATCAGCAACTTCTCCAATTGGGATTTGGCGATTATTCATAATCATTTCTTTGACTGACAATGTGCTGGGGCATCCAGAATGATTATCATCAACATTTTCACAACTTCTTTGGAGCACTTACACCATTAGTAAACCCTTGTTTCTGTCATAATAGACTCATGAAAAGTAGTATTTAACGTTTTCTAAAAGTTTGCTGCACTAGTGGCCTAGGCTTTGTGTGGAGTGGGGTTGTGGTGGTGTGGGCTCAATTTGACAATGAATTTATTAACAAAAAATATTCATCTTGACGGTACAGAAATAACGAAATTTACAGCCCAATACAGTTCTTGGAGGCTGGGCTAAACAAGCAAATAACAAAGTAAAATGTCTTTAGCATAATGAATACAAAATTCAAGTAGAATTTCTTTAAAGTCAGTAGTGCCATTAGACTGTTTTTTTTATTTGCAGTGTTACATTTACACAATCATGATTTTGGGTTTAAAGTGCCATTATCAAGTGTTTTAATGTTATACAGTGCGTAAGATGGCATACTGTTGTATTTAAAATACCCTATTAGACACACTGTCTAAGGGTCAGTATTTCTAGTAAAAGCCTACTCCTTTGTTTTATCACTGAGTATACCATCTTGAGTCAGAAACATTGAGCCTTAGACAATGTGTCTAATAGTGTATTTTAAATACATCAGTATGCCATATTAGGCACTGTGTAACATTAAAACACTTGATAATGGCACTTCAAAGCCAAAATCATGATCATGTAACACTGCAAATAAAACAGTCTAATAGCGGTACTGACTTTAAAGAAATATATTATGACTGTGGCCCCACATTATGAAAAAATTAAGTAGAATTCACCCCCAACATAGAATTGAGCTATTAATAGTATACAGTCTGTATGCAGGCAGAAAAATGACAATAAATTAACTTCTGCAATTAACTGGAGGTTAACCAACTAGAAGACAACTTTCTGATTTTATTAGGGCTACTTACATTAGTACTCGACTAAGTACAGATCTGTGACAACTCCAATTACAAACTAGTCACTATCAATCATGCAATTTTCTGTGCAAAATGACATACAAAACAGATCACTCTACTAGGTAAAATAACAAGATGACTTATGATACGATGGCATCAACAAAATCATTCAAGCTCATAGCATAATAATATGATGATCTGTATAATGGCACATGCAAACTCTCGCACACTTATGGCATATAAATAACAAAATCAAGATGGCTCTCACTTTTAGTGAAAACATTCACGCACCCAGTGTGCCCAGGCACAACATCCACAACACACTATATTGTATGCAAGGACCTACCATGTGTTATTTTACTGATCATCTTATACACTCAAATCACAACCTCTACTCTTCAGTGTACACTATGACGCACCACTTGACCAACCAAAATACTGCTGTTGGCCACTAAAGCACTCAGGTAGTGCTCCTCTTCTGTTCTGAGAGTCCCTGGCTGCTTTTCAACTGGAATACCTTCCTCTTGCCCAGGAGAAGGTACCAACCAACCCACTGGTTTGTTTATGTCCACATAGTGGCCGTGCTCTGCACTGACCATTAGTGAGATCCCATTGGCAGCTTCCTGGTGTACCAGCTTGGAAAAGTCTTCTTGTTATTTCTCTCCACCAGCTGACTGCCTCCGGTTGCTACACAGGCAACCACTGGACTGCATGGATAGCCCTGATTATAGCATCAGGAATGCCTAAGCTGTCCACAAGACAACAGATGGTTGTCCCTTGCTGCAACTGGAATAAAGTACACTGTACGCCACTGCTTGTAGTCCAAGGCCCGACTGCTGTGTTCACCTTCCATGCTTGTCAGTCCAAGGCTTCAACTTGAGTGCTGGTCAGCCCAAGACTCCTGCTTCTGTTACTTGCTGGCCCCCAGCCAGGTTCAGAGAAGCGCCACAAATGCTACCGACTGTGTCCCTATCGGAATTGTGAATTTTGTTTTATTCATCTCATGACGTATATTTGCAATCCATTTGGTTTGCATACAGGAGACATGTCAAAAATTTATAATACAGTTATAGTGACTTTTACATTAATAAATAATAGCACTACAATAAATAATAACACTGTAAGGATATGTCTTGGAATATGTAACACATTGTATCCCGCTCAAAATTTCCAGTTTGTTGTGCATGGATTCATCTACTGAGTTGTAACCCTTCAGTGTCAGTACCTCATATAGCTTTCTTTTAAGTTGACCTAAATTCATCTGCATCAACGTGTTCCCTTTTAATTTATTATAAATTTTCATTCCCATGTATTTAGGTCCCTGGGCATACAGTCTGCGGCAGTGGGTGGGGAGCATCAAATTTTCTTTGTTTCTAGTATGATGTGAATGGATAAAATGGTTTCCCTCAAATGAGTCATGTCTGTTGTTGTTGTTGTTGTTGTTTTTGTTGTTCTACAGTCTCAATCTGCTCACATTTTGGCTATTTGTTTTTGAACTGCATCATGTGAGTCTTAGATATGTTCAGATTCAACTCATTTAACTGAAACTAAGTTGCTAAGGTATTAAGGGTGCTGATCACAGATTTGGCATTTTTTTCCGATTCCTGATCTTCAACTAATACAGAATTATTATCTGTGAACAGAACTGATGGGGAGCTGATATTTAATGGTAAGTCATTAACAGAGAAGAGAAATAGGACTGGGGCTAATATGGAGCCTTGTGGAACACCATGAGAGATTTTTTTCCCTGTCAGAAAAATAATATGCACCATTACAAAAGATGCTATGCGTTCTGTTTGATAAGTAGGTTTTAAGTCATTGTAGGGCACTGCCGGCCGCTAATGCCATACTTCTCAAGTTTGTAAATGAGCAATGCATGGTTTACAGAATCAAACACCTCTGTGAGGTCGCAGAAAGTTCCTGCCATATTATTTCTCTTTTCTAATGATGTACTTAGTTTCTCAATGAAACTGTTCACTGCATCTTTGGTGTGTTTTCCCTGCTGAAAACCAAATTGATTGTTTAGAATAACATAGTATTTTGCAATGAAGTTTTGAATTTGTATAACGGTAAGTTTTTTAGATATTTTAGATGTGACTGGGAGAATCAAGATAGGATGATAATTTCCCATGATCTCTCTTGATCCCCTCTTGAAGAGTGGTTTGAAGTCAGCATATTGCAGTACCTCTGGGAAACAGCCCTCTTCAAAACATTGATTTATAATTTGAGCTAGTGGGTTTGCAATTTTATTGTGTGCCACATGAATAACTTTGGTGGGTATTCCATCCCAACCTGCAGATAGTGTTAGAATAGCATTTTCTACATCCACCACAGAAGCTTTAAAGAATGTTGTGAAGTTATCAGAGTTTCTACCAAAGCCAAAGGGATTTACTTCGTTGTGATAATCTGTTACATCTACATCAGACTTTGCTACATTTGTAAAGGATTCAATAAAGTATTCTGGTATTTGAGTTGGACTTAACAATAGTATTTCCTTAAATGTCAATTTTTGAAATTTCTTGGTTACATGTTTTAACACCTAACTCAGGTTTAATTACTGACCACACAGCCTTTGTGTCTTATTTCTATGATTTAAAATTAGCCTGTTATTTGCCAGTTATTTTGCTGTCTTGAAAACTTTTAAATATGGTTCTATAGAATCTAATATATATAATGAAATATCTTTATTATATTTTAGTTCTATGTGCAGCTGCCTTTACCTCACACTGGAAATTTTAATGCACTGGTAATCCACTTTAATTTATTTGTTATTTTATTGCTGCAGAGTCTAGGTAGAAATGTTTCATTAAAGACACCAAGAAAACTATTTAGGAATTTCTCAAAGTTTTCATCACTTGAGTTACAATGATCAAAAGGCCATGTTTTCTCTTTTAGCTTCTCACTAAATGTTAGCAAGTTTTCTTCACTAAAGTTCCTGCTCATATGGGTTCTCATACTTGTTCCTGTCTGCGTGTGGCAGCTCAATGAACAATGCACAATGATCTGAAATACCTAAATCTAGACAAAATTTATGCACATCTTCATATACATAATTAGTTAGAACATGGTCAATACAGGTTGCTGATTGCCCATTGTCTCTGGTAAATTCAAAGAAAAGCACGTGAATTTTTTAGAATTTGGTTTTCAGTTAAATTATTGTAATTTTCCATTACTGCAATATAATACTGCAGGAGTAGAACATGAACAAGAGAAAAATCAAAAATAAATGTAAGTTGCAATGGAAATGTGCCATTTACAACAAAAAAACACTGCATACACAAGCATCTGCGAACAGCAGAATGTGTCAAAGGCTTTAGGGTGAAGACTATACAGCACTTCCTAACAACACACTGCTTCTGATGAGCATGACATAACAACTGTTTACATTAGGTTGGGCTCATCCGCATGAACAGTTGAGTCATGTATGAGTAATACCTTCTCCTGCTTCTTGCTCCTTGAAGTGGGACTGTTAGCTGTAGCAGCAGTAGGAACAAGCGAACAGATGCTACCCAGGAAAAAATTTCTTGTGCTCACAAGCTTCACCACATGACCCACGTTTACGTTTCGTGATTTGCCATTTCTTCTTTGTTTAGAGCTCTCACATCAGACAAAAATAAAATGGATTTTTGTGGCCAGGAGCTATCAAGTGAATAAAAATACATTCACATAGTTATGGAAAGCTAAAATATGGTATTAGTTGTAGTTTTCTGATTTTATTCTATTTCCACATTTCTGGCAGGCAAGCATTAATAGCCTTGGAGAACAACGAAGTTATTTTTGTCAGTTTGCTAAAGAAATTTGACCCCTTTTAATCTTTCCTGCAGAGACAGTCAAATTATTTTAACGAAATGTTTCACTCCATACTCTTGGCTAGTTTTAACTGTTAGCTGAATTTCAAGTGCATGTTCTCATCTTCTGGCACATAGGGCATTATGCCACAATAAAGGACCACACATTAGACAATACAATACTGGTACACCAAGAAAATTTGCATGCCGAAAACCGCCATGACAAGCCTAATATCAGGTTGGGGCTTCCATTTGGCTAAAACAAACTACACACTCGCTCATTACTTAATAACAACCTGAATAAATGGAGCACTTCTGATAATTCAGAAGTTAGCCTCTGCATAGTGCCATGTACATACAGTCAGAAGAGTCCAAAAGAAACAAATGTTGTGTGGGGGGGGGACTTGTTTTGCACTCTTTTGAAACTTTATTAAAAGAAAAATTTTAAGTAGACATGAAAAATTTTTTTTGCTGTTTTATCTATCTTTGTTTACCTTTTTTCTTCAAACTTGATTTTTTTTTCTGAAAAAGGGAACTTAAGAAAACAAACATACTCATTTTTCTTATATTTTCTGCATATTTTGTATTAAAATTTTAGGTAAATGTGATTTACTGTAACTACGCGAATTTACCATAAAGACTTACCTTCGTTTGATTTTTTGTTTTCTCTTAATTTTATAATAAAATTTATATTTTTTGCCATTTTTGTATGACAACCAGTGAGCTAGAAATTAATATTGGGATAGTAGAAGGAAATTGTTGGTACATGCTGACTTCCTTAAAAGTAATCTCTATGAACCTGCACATACAAATTTGCATTTTAAGCTAAATTATGCATTTTAGTGTATTGTTCAAAATTCTGATGCTCTTGGAGTATCCTTCAATGTCCTGCTTCTTTTTTGATGTAATGTAAGATCTCTTAATGTTATATTGCTACAAAAATACAGACTTCCTGCATTATTGTAGTTGTGCTCGCACAGTAACGCCTGTTTCCTGCCTGAGAGAAAACTGTTTCTAACAGGTCGCTGGAAAATACTGCGAATGATGGTTTGAAAAGCATTACTTTCACAGTGAATTTCCTTCTACGCAAGATGAATTATGTTAAGTGTGTGAATGTGCGATCGAGTCCTTGAATCACAGAATGTTTGACTCTCATTTAAAACATAACACTTTGAGGGCCAGCCACTTACAAGAACTTTGTGCCCAAAAGACAAGTCATTTCTGTCATTATTTAAAATTTTACTTGAACGTTTGTGTGATGTATCTTAAAGTGTAACATGCGCAAAAAAATTGTATGTGAAAGCTTAGCTTTTCTTGTAGCTACAGTATGTATATTAATTTAAACCATTAATTTTTCCTGTTTGTGTGTTCCCGCTACTTACCAGTGGTGTTGCTATCGGCTGACTACATCCTGTGTCTGGCTGGTGGGATCACATGACATGAGCTGTGATTGACTTAGAAAACGCATCGCAGTCTCGATTTCAATGCTTCTGAAGAGTTTGGTGGGATTCGACTTTATACTTCGGTAATTCGAAGATATGAGGCATAATGTAATACGAAAATATGCAGCGTACATGTTGCTGCACACCAAAGAGCTTTCCAAAATGCTTTTTTTTTTTGCGGGAGGGGGGGGGGGGGGGGAAGTATTGTTTTCTAAAGTGCCGGGAAGCTCTGCACCGGAGTATACAACCTTAACCATTGATAGGATTGATAAGTTTTATAATTCCAGGGGAAAGTACATTGTCACTTAACACAGGTCCGCCCCCGGTAGCTGAGTGGTCAGTGCAACAGAATGTCAATTCTAAGGGCCCGGGTTCAATTCCTGGCTGGGTCAGAGATTTTCTGTGCTCAGGGCCTGGGTGTTGCGTTGTCATAATCATCATTGTTTCGTCCCCATCGACGCACAAGTTGCCGAAGTGGTGTCAAATCAAAAGACTTTCACCCGGCAAATGGTCTAGCCAGTGGGAGGCCCTAGTCACACGACATTTACTTAACACAGAAAATGTGTGTTAGCACGGGAAATGTGCATTTTTAACTGGGAATTCCGGGATTATTTTTTCCTTGTTCGCTTATACACCCTGATCTGTGAACATCTTACTGAATATTTTTGAGCCCAAGTTATTCAGATGTAGACCATCTTTGGCAAGATACTTTGCACTCAGAAATTTGGTGGAATCAGTGAAAATGATTCCTAATTTATTGCACTGTATTTTAATATTGCCATTTATTCTCTGCACATAGCTATCACCCAACAATCTCCTGTACACAATGCCACTTATGATTATTCTGGAATTTGAGTAGAGTCTTCTGGCCATTCAGATGAGGTTCCTTGTGTGGTTTAAAATTTCTTCCTTGCTGTTGTTTCAAAGCGAATTTGTTCCCACATGAATAAAAACACCTTTTGGATTTCTGTTATGCTTATCTTCTGCATTTTCTCTTTTGTTTAAGATGTTGGTTAGGTGTGTATGCAATTGATGCGTCCTGATTCCTGGTCGAACGTTGATTTCGGTGTTCGGAATGACTGTTTTTCAACAATGAGTCACCTCTAATAAAAAATTCACTTTCTGCCTTATAATGCTTCTTTCTGTCTTTTTTGTGTGTTATGCTGGTTCACTTATATTTGTTTGGTTCTTCTGTATCTTCAGTTTCTTTTCCTTTCATAATGGTGGCTGTATTTTTTCATGATTTGTCAGTTGTATCACTCCGCATATTTGCCGATGTAGGTCCATCTAATACTGGAGTTTTTTCACATACATAATGTTTTTCACGTTTCAATGCAATATTTTCCTGCTTTAGCAATGTCAGTTCTGCTGTCAGAGCATCAATGTCACTTTGAGGAACACGAATAATTCTGTCTTTAGAACTTATTGTTAGTGCGGATGTTAGTCATGCATCTTCGTCACCTACACAGTCGAAGGATGTCCACTGAATATCATCATTCATAAATTTCAGACACATGTTTGCGCACTTCTCGTGTAACCAAAAGTGCACTTAATGCACTGAATTCCTTTGACTACATGTTTTTTTACACTTTTGCATGAAGAACCATTTAATTTCACCTGATTCTGGAGCATCCTATCACCACACGATCCTACCAGCGCTATCCAAGCAGTAGTGTATGAGCAGTGTTACTGTAGCCAAGGAACCAAGACATGCTACAGATTATAAACCGATAACACCCTTTCTCTTCTTATATCAAAATTTAACACAAATTCTGTGATCTATTTTTATAAAGAGTAAATAATAGCCGGAGCTGCTAACACTTGTGTAACCTTTTTGACAGCTTGACAGCAGTCTTAATATCCAATATGGTTGATACTGTACAGGTACCTTTCAGACATAGTTATCAACAGAACAAAAATCTCTAGCAAATTGGAATAGTTCACCATATGAAATTTGAAAGTTCTAGTTATTTTCTGAGTACAACTCGTGCTCCTATGTGTGATTTGTTTCATAAGTTACTACACTTTTTATTTGACCTTGTGTAGTTTTAACCCAAGTTACATTAAATTCCACTGAACAATTGTTACCAAGTTATGGTTTTTATGTGTTTGTGAATCACAAACTACTGTTCATATCCCAGCAGAAAAAACCATTGACTGGCATGAAACCCATGACAGGTGCAGCAGACATACACTGTAAGTAGAAAAGCTGAAGCAAAGATAGCTTGCCTGTAACAAGTTGAGAGATAACCAACATTAGTGATTGAAAGATTGTTTAAGCACTAGAGTAGTGCATCTTTGGTACAGCATGAAAAGTTTGAAGCGCCTCTCCCACCTATGGTTATTAATAATTGAAGTGTTCGCTCAAGTTTTATGGTAATCTGTTGAGTGAAAGGTATTCTTTCTATCAGACAAGCAGGTGGATATAATTGAACTGCATGCATAAACCAAAATGCACGTTGTATCCTGTATGTAGGGAACTATTTTCATGATAAAAAGTTACTCAACTTTACCACAGTTCATTTTTGTGGCAAGTTTATCTACCTCTCTCTCTCAATCCAGCTTCACTCAGCCTGCGTAGCCATATAAGTCAGTTTCCTTAACTTTTCACAGTACGAATATTTCAATTACTTAGCTATTTCATATGGAAGTCTTTAAGATTACTTCCTGTATTCAACTTCTATAAACAACTGTTGCCTAAGAAATTTGCCATGTGCTGTTAATGGCCTTTAACCATAGACGTATCATTCTGCCATCATCAAACCGCCCAAAACTAACAATTCTACACACTTCTGCTTCGTAAAATTATTTCCCATGAATACTCAATCAATCATGAACATGACTTAAACACTTCTACTTATCACTTTTAAGCTCATTATACTTTGAAATTAACTTTTGTCTGTACTTCTGGGCTCAGCCCCAATCTTCACTGTAATCCACTGATGGACTCACTCCAGTATCTTGAAAGTGTACACAGTGTACCTGGCATTCCCTATCAGCTGGTGTGTAACTGACTTCTAGAACCTTACAGAACATCACGATATCACAGTCACTGGAAAAAGAGCTGCTAATGTGGATCTTTAGTGAGGATACTGATATTGGTACCTTTATGAGAGCCATGGAGAGAAATTTTAAAAAATACTTACACAGCTGTTGCAACTGTGTAGTTGAATTTCTGAAGTTAATTGGTTGGAAATTCATATTTTTTGCAGATACAGGGGATTGTGATCTGCTACTTGTTAAATTAGTTTTTTAATCTACTGACTCCTATGAGAAAAGCTGTCACCATGAGAACTACAATGAATGTATGGGGTGCAAATATGCTTTGACTGGAAGTATACCGGGTATTTAATTAGCTTGTTATTGTATGCTACATGCAGTTGAGACATTGCTAAAGGAGATATTCATTATGGTGTCCATTAATAATAGGGCATGCTTCTGTTCAATGTCTCAAGGTGGGGTGGCCAAGATTGTGACTCGTAGGTCATGCCCAGGTGTGAGTACCAAAGTGCACAGCCTCACTTCTCATTTCTTCCACCACCACGCTACGCTGTCTAAGCACAAGGGGAAAACTGTGCATGCACCATATTTAAATGGCAGTGCAGTGGTTTTATATTTCACATTAATCGACAACATAGGTCACAAACAAAACAAATTTTCAGTGTTACTTAATTATTTTTGATGCACTTAAGACAGTATAATTTCTGTCTGGTACAAACTGTTGGCATACGGACAGTCGCAAGCAAACTGGAAGTATCTTGCAGGTCAAACAGTTACAATTGCACATTCACAGGGACACTTTCAACTGAAATGCCAAACAGTCTCGAAATCAGCTCAGAAAAAGATGTAAGATTGAAAATGGTTCCCAAAATCATTATAAAACTATCCTCATAATTCTTTCAAGGCCAGAATGAATTCTTAAAACCTCATGTTTTCTTTAACATTAGAGAGCTTAGAGAACTGGACTGTTTTGTTCAAATGTATCCCTTCTACAATGCAAAATCAGGAAGAAGTTACTTTGCAATGTCTTAATATGGGCAGTGTGCAGTCAAGTCTCTTAAAATGCGAAGTCAGCAATCCATTCAGGATATCACTAGACTGCCTCTTTTTGTGCAAACAGCTACTGGACCTGTGAACAAATAGCGAAGGTTAATCAGCAATGATGCCACAATTCTGCTAACACAGAAAGTTGTACCAACCAAAAAATTCTGCATCACAGTGCTGAATGAAATTTTGCACTGTTCCATGTACTTCCAAGAAGGGCCGACCAAAGCCGAATGACAGGCCGGGCCTTGGCCCACACTTGCTGTTTGCTTGAAGTTTGGCACACCATGACTGGCCCTGTCTTAAGGAAATCATGCACACTCTGGAAAACTCCAGATGGTCACAAATGAGTTGGTAGGTGTTGATGAAATGTTCCCATGGTGTTTGTACATCGTTAATGTGGCTTGCATACACCACAGATTTCGAGCATCCCCACAACTGAAAATCTAAGGGATTAAGATCAGTGGAACAAGCTGGCCTCTATACTGGCCCTCTCTGACCAATCAATTACCCATCACTTGTCTGCTTGAGGTATTCTCAGAATTTTAGGAGAAAATGGGCTGGCGGTCCATCATGCTTGATCTACAACTCCAGCTGTCGTTGAAATGATACCACCTCTAACAGAATACACAAGCCATTTGACAGGAACGGATGATACCTTGCACCACTCAACCAGTTTGGCAATATGTAAGGCCTATCTAGTCTGTTCCTGCCCATGCATCATCCCACATGTGGTGGTTATAAAAACTTACAAACCCATCTTGCATCAAATCAGCCTCATCTGTGAACAGTATCTTTTTTGTGAAAAGTGAAGCACTATATCTTTGCATAAGTCATTGGCAGAACTGTGTTCTGGCAGGGTGATCTTATGGTAGTAAGGCTTGGACACACTGTGTATGATATGTGTGTAACATCTATTCATAGAGGATCTCCCAGGTTTGAGGATGGCTAACCTTAATAGGTGCTGGGTGATCCAAGATCTTCTTCCATTCATTGCAACAGTTGTTCTTCCACACCAGGAGTACAAATGGTGCAATATTTGCCACACTCCACTGTTGTTGGATCTTCAGAGTCTGCTAGTCACTGGAGAAGACGGCTGAATAATTGTCAGATTGGTTTCTGGATATTTTTCAGTATACAGGACAAAGGCACACTGCTTGCTTCCATTTGTCAACCATAACAGATCATCATGTCTACCATTTCCCATGCAGAATTGGTTCTTACTATGCTGGTATGTGCAAAGATTTAACTACAATGTAAAACATTTCACAAAATTATTGCAACACAGACTGATTCGATTAGAATGGGAGTGTATATGCTGCACTTAACCCTGAACTATGAATACAGTTTACTGGATCAGTGCTAACAGATGTTTGCTGAATCCATGGATAATAACAGGCATGTGTTCTCATTTGTTTACTGCATTCTGTGGGTTGTTTGTATTAGCAAAGAGCTTGTCGGAGATGAAGTGTTTCATAGTAATGAAGATAAAAAAGTGCTCATAGCTCTTAAGTATAGTGCTCATAGCTCGTAAGTATACATTTTGCAGTCCATGTTTACTGGACATTTTTGCTATTTTTCAGTCCATACAAGTCACCTTTCAAAATGTGGAATACTTTCTTTTAATCAACTCCATGCATATGGTAGCACAGTGTTTTATTTGCATAACTGTATGTAGAGTAGTGCCTACAGTTGTCTGGTTGGGTCACTGGCTAGATGTAAGCTGGTGTTCTTACAACCATTTGTTCTGCATAAATTCCTGCCTGAGTGTTGCCTGTTCCCTGCATAGAAGTGGCTGAAAATGCCACATCACTCTTCTTCCATGCAGAAAAACCAATAATGATAAAGTTCATGAAATTTTCCTTGGGGCCCAAGGCAATCACACGTGTCATCCATATTGTGTTGTAACAGATGCACCCTCTTCTCTTCGACATCTGGTACAGCATGGTGCATATGTCTGATTAGCTTAGCCCGTGCAAGGTCTCGATTTCATGGTGTTGCAATGATGTGGATGTGTGTGACTGCTGCTGGCCTGTGGCTTCTCTAATGTTACTCGCAGCAGGTCCTTCAGTCCTGTGTTATTGTTTTGTGTTGTTGAAATCTGTTGATTGAGATGTGGTACCGAGTTTAGACAGTGTCAGCAACCATTTTTTCATTACCAGTAGTGTGCCAAATGTCACTACCTCGACTGGAGGGCTATTGTTCAAGGGCTGTGAAATTTCGAACATCAGCGATCAACATTTGGTGTATGTGATTAAGATGTGATCTTTGGTCATAAACATGAAATATTGTGATCTTTAATCATAAACCTGAAATATTTTTTCGCCTGTGATGTTCCACTGGTTCTTTATGGTGATACCAGGTGGCGAAGTAAAGTCTGATCAGGAGCCAACACTTCCTGTTATTTGTTCATCTTATCAGAACACTCGCCAACCTCTTTTGATCATACTTTTTTTCTCAAAGTGCTGCAGTTGCTGCTGGAAGTTAAGAGTATAAATCAGACACTCAAAATAAGTGCAAGACTTCTCATTAACAATTTCTCGTATATTGCACTCTAGTTCATAGTAACTGTGCATTACGAAGTTGGTGCATTATGCCAAAACTAAGTAAAAAATTCTCAGCTGTCAGTTGAATGTATCTATATAACAACTTTTGCCTTATCCCCGTGTATTGTCATGTCCACTCTTCCTCTATAGTGCGCACCATGCCACCAAGTCAGGAACCAACAACACAATAAACTGCCACACCAGCGGGTACTGTGAAGGTGGTATGATGTTAGTCATCCCAGCGTGCAGATACGCTGCATCTATCCATCTCGTGATACTTGCACACAAATAAAAGATATAGCCAAACAGCAGATTATGTTATACAGTGGTTATCAAACTGGCCTGAGGGCTGCATGCAGCCCAAATGAAGTATTCATGTGGCCGGCGGTTCTCAACCAAATTTTAAAATAATATGCATCTAGCAACCAACACCTGAATCCAGAAATGGCAGCTAACGTTAAGTGCTTTGTAAGAGTGTAGTAGTTCTGCTCAGTAACAAAAACAACGAAAACTTACTGAGTCAGTAATACTTTAAGACGTACTTAATTTTAATTGATGTTGGTTAGCACAACCGTGATCTAAGTTGGCCGCTCAACTCAGGAGCAGAGGGGTAAGTAGCGGGCCACTGTGAAGTTAGATGTGAAGAGTGTGAATGTTTCATTGTCTGCCGCTCCTGACAACTCATGGTCATGTGCAACTCGGTCTGATCAGCTGCTTTTGTATAAATTTTGACATGGAAGTAATACGGATTCGTGAATGTGAGTTATAGAGTTGGTAGTCTTCAAATGCAGTATTTATTTGTAGCAGGGAGCATTAAATTAATTAACACTGTTGTAATACAATGCAGTGATCAGAAGAAAACTGACATGTAAATCACTTATCAAACTTTTGTAGCACTGACAACGCATTTGACAAGATTCAGTAGTCAATTGCTGCATCCAAAAAGTTTAATACTCAAACTGTACAATTTTTTAACCGTTTATAGGGCAATAAATGAAAATGTATTTTTTCTCTATTTAAACTTCTAACAGGTATTTTTGGTCCCCACTAACCAAAAAGGTATTTTTTTTTCCATATTTTTAGATTGACTAATATCGTGGTACATGTGTGTATCATTGCCCTATGACGACGACTACAATCTGTAAATGGGCATTGGTACATATATGTTCCAGTAGGAGTAAGCTACAAAACAGGTTTCAAAAAACATAGTTTTATTCATATATGTGCATGTTCTTACAAACAATAATTTGCCGAAACTATAACAATAAACTTGAATTATTTTTGCACTGTTTTATGAGAAGGTGCAAAATACCCTTTACAGCGTGCTACTTTGCAAGTATTGCAGCACAGTGTATTAAGTTTTAGAATTTTTACTAAGCACACCGTCGTCTGCTACCAACTTCAAGCAAATGGATGCCAATATTAGCAAAACGAACAGCATTCACAAGTCTCCCTGCCAGTAGGAAGTTTCTTTGGGAGACGGATGAATTTCCTGGTGAATACCCACATTTCTGGACGTAAAATCTGCAAATAGCTCATTTGGCAACTGTGAACAAAATTCTAGTTGAGTCATCCACAATTTCTTATCCTGCAGTCTACATTCTTCCGATAAATAATGTAGCTGTTAACAATAGTAGCATCAAACAGGTTATAAAATATTCTCATCAACCACCTTCGTGACTTCCAGCCCACACTGTATACGGCCATATATTGGTTGAATTTATCAATACGACCCATATACATATTATGACACGACGGGACACAAAACTTCGTTTCACACCATGATGATTGGTACGCTGCACAGTTGTCTCGTCAGAGGGATTGTGCATACTGATATATTACCTGACTGGGTAAAATCACTTTCGGATTGTTTGAGTAAATGGTCTTCATTCAGCAGTGATTTTTGAAAATATTTTCTACTCTACCTAATTGTCCCACAGGAGAAAAGGCTCTTCGCCAATAGGTGTTTTAGAAGAGGAATAGATGTAAAAAAATTATCGAAGTATATACAATATCCCAAATTTTGAAATGGCTCTGCTAGATCAAGAACTACTCTTTCACCTAAGCCAACAGTAATTTCCCCAGAGTACAATTTACCATTATATACTGAAAATCCCATCATATAACCTGAAACTGTACATGCAGCAACCCACACTTTGAAGCCCCTCTTTATAGGTTTCATATGCATGTATTGATTTAGGGTACTTCTTCCTTTGATCCTGATCATGCTTTCATCTATAGAAATGTGTCTAGATGGATAGAATGAACCTGGGAATGATTTATGTAAACAGCTTATTAGGGGCCTTATTTTGAACAATTTATCATATTATGGTGTGTTACAAGCTAGAGCTTTCGAATTATCGTTTAGATGAATATATCGAATAAGTTTCAAAAAATGTTTCACTGGTGTCACACTGGCAACTCTTTCCACATGAAAATTGGAATCATTTGACCAATAGAGCATCATGCTTGGTAACTTATGAAAGCCCATTATTACAAGAATGCCAAAAAAAAAAAAAAAAAAAAAAAGAGAGAGAGAGAGACAATGATACTTCACCTGGTGTTTTATTATCTATGTTTATTTTTGGACCATAGGGTTCGTGAAATTGTATAGTACTAAATTTAGTGGGTAAAGACATATGCTTGGACCAAGAGAACAGTTAGTATTTTAATCAGAGTCTGAATCAGAACTGGGAAAATTATTCTGAAAACCTCAAATTTCTTACTAACTCATCTCGTGAAAAATAATTGGGATCAGTAACTGAATGGTCTGGCGAGATATCGTCATCACTTTCATTTACAATTTCTGTGAAGTGCGATAGACATGCAGATGTTCCGTGTTGCTGTGAATGCCCAGCTGCTGTGGATGGAGATGCTTATGTGCAGGTCTTGCATGGTGATTCATGCATTGCCACTGGCAGTAAATCTTCGGCGTCATCGTCACCTCCCTCTTTTGAGTTGTAAACTTGATAGTCGGTAAAAGAATTGAGATCTTCCACTTCTTTATCCAAAAGTCCCTTCATTATCTGAAAGGATTGTAAAGCTACTTGTTACTATGCTCTATTGTTGATAATACCAAATATTATCAAGCGTCAAACTCTTTGTTGTAATTGTCTATCAAACTGTATAACCTGAAATAAATGGTTTGAAAGATAATTGAAAAGATGAAATAAAAATAAAGTAAAAATTCTAGTGGACACATTCTTCATGGTGCGAAATTTTCGTAGTGTTATTAAAACTAATTCAGTATTATCTTTCGGGAAACACATTATCAAAGTACAAAGCCAAGACACTATAGCTCTCGGCAAATGTGAAATTTCATTCAAACAAAAAGTGGAATTGGTGAAAAATGCAAGTAAAAACCCCCACTTTCATATACCTCATTGTGATACAAACTTATTTTTCTTGAAAAACTATCAAATAGTCGAAAATTAAGGTCATAAGCCAACTTATTTTACTGTCACATTATTATATTGTACTTACAGATGCTGAACTGCAATCACTCTTCTTGTTTTTGCCGGAAAATTCACAACAGTTAAAAAGGAGCAGCGGAAGTAACAGCTGATCAAAGACATTATCATTGCGCTACCTATAATATCGTTTCCAAGAGCACTTAATGTTGTCAAATCGATACTATATTGTGTGTAGAAGGCACTGAATAAGCGGTACACTGTTGTACTGCAGACGTTTGGGAAACATAATTTTTTTAAGAAAGGTGGTACATTATTGTACCATGCCCTATAAAGGGTTAAAGTTTTATTCTGACCACCGCCAGGCAAAAGAGACCAGCTTACCCGATGCACTAATCAAGTAGGCCACTGGCCACTATTGCTAACATTACAACACTCTGTGGCTGGACAGGTTTGCAACACTGACCATGATCAAAGTGCATAGAACAGCTAACGCTGACACACAATGTGATCAGGTTTGAAGTAACATCTTATAACTCTGAACAGTTGCATACTGCTGAAAACCCACATGTTGCAAATATGACAGCACGTAGCAACCTGTGCCTGATGTGGGATCCTGCAGCAAGCCAGGAAAGGCAGACAGGATGAGTAATGCAGATCAAACACATACAGTGTTAGGTCATTGGGTACAATGGCACTTCATTTCACTATTTGTGAAACTAAGTTTACTGGACATATGGAAGTTTTGCCACATATGGGTGAAGGATATTCAGCGATTCTCAGGCTAGATTTTCTCAACAAACTTAGTGCTAGGATTGATCTTTGGCAGCACTTGATTGATCTCAGTGAAACTTCGTTTTAGTTGGGGGATACAGTTGCAACTGAAGCAGTATTGTAATGTTCACACGTCACGAAGCTGATGCCAGTTGAACTACAGATGAGTTTGTTATTGACTTATCAACAGGATAAAATACCGGAAGGTATGGGAGAAGTTGCGTGGTTCAATGGGTACAGATTTGCCTTGTGGGTCTTTGTATGTGGTTGAGCCACTCAAGCAATGAAGAGTTGGATGATTCACATTGTTTCGTGTGCAGAAGTAATATAATGGAGATTGTATGGTTCCAGTTGGCAGAGGTGAAGTTAGACTGTCAAAGGGTATGGTGATAGCCACTCTGGAAGTATTGGAGGAAGAAGATCCAATCTCTATATTCACCATAAACAAACAGTCAGTGCAGCAGCATTATGTGAGAAAGTGGGTCACTTGACAGGCAGTGATCACACAGCTGTGGTGGAAATATTGCTGAAGTTTAGTGACATGTTTTGTACAGATAGGTGGGTAGCACACCGATTTATAGGAAACCAGATCACATAGCGAGACATTTACAGCCCTTAATGGAGGAGTTCATTGGATAGCAGCTAAGAGATGGGATCATAGAACCTAGTGACAGCTCCTGGAGCACAAATATAGTTATTGTGCCTCGGAAATCATTAGATGTAATGAGGAAATATAAGTTTTGCTGTGATTATAGGTATCTGAATAAATCCCTAACATTATGGAAACATTGGATAATTTGGGTCAGTCTCATTGCTTTACAACAGTGAATCTTCAGTCAGATGTAGCACATGTGGATGGACCAAAGACAGCATTTACAGTATCATGTGGACATTCTCAGTATAAGCAGTTTAAAAAATATACAACTACTTTTCAGCTGTTATTTGATTGAGTTTTAGGGGGGTTAAAGCCAAAAACCTTTTTGGTTTATTTAAATGACAGTTTTTCAAAGGACTTACCAGACAATGGGAGGATATTTTTAGTAAATCACAGTCAGTATGTTTGGTGCTGAGCAGGAACAAGTGCCATTTTGTCCAAACTAGAGTTAACTATCCGGGACACATAATTAGTGAACATGGTGTGCAGACCAGTCCTTGTCTTTCAGAAGCAGTTCAAAATTTTCCAACACCACAAACAACAGATACAGTCATTCATTGTGTTACTACTACCATAAATTTGTCAAGGATTGCGCAAAAATAGTTAAACATTTGGAAAAAAGTGTGAAGTTTCAGTGAACACAGGAATGTCAACTAGCATTTGAAAAATTGATGGAGGCATTGATTTTGGATCTGGTATTGGTTTTCCCCAATTCTGATAGATAGGTCATCCTCTAATGAAATGCTTCTAATGAAGCAGTCAGATGTATTTTGGGTTATGCAGTTAATGGACAGGAGCATCTAATATTGTATGCTTCAAGATAATTAAATAAGGAGCTTAACTACTCAACAACAGCAAAGGAGGTGTTAGCAGTCACGTATGGTATTACATACACATATCAAAAAAGTTGTGCAGCACCCCGGTTCGCAGAACTCCTGAAGATAAGACGTTGACTGTGGATATTGTATCACAGACACAGTCCCTTTGACTGTTCAGAGGTGCCACTGAACCTGCCCAAAGACGTAAAAAACCATGCATGAGCAGCGTCTATTAGACGGAGAGGGTCCGACAGCTGATTATTTCCGGTCATTCCACCAGGAAGGAGGTACACGGCTTGTGTTGTCTGTAGTTCAATCATGCCTAGACGGTCAATACCGCGATTTGATCGCATCTGCATTGTTACTTTGTGCCAGGAAGGGCTCTCAACAAGGGAAGTGTCCAGACGTCTCTGAGTGAACCAAAGCGATGTTGTTCAGACATGGGGGAGATACAGAGAGACAGGAACTGTTGATGACACGCCTTTCTCAGGCTGCCCAAGGGCTACTACTGCAGTGGATGACCACTACGTATGGACAAAGGCTCGGAGGAACCCTGACGGAAATGCCACCATGTTGAATAATGCTTTTTGTGCAGCCTTAGGATGTCATGTTACGACTCAAACTGTGTGCAGTAGGCTCCATGATGTGCAACTTCACTCCCGACATCTATGGCAAGGTCCATCTTTGCAACCATGACACCATGCAGCGCGGTACAGTTGGGCCAACAACATGCCAAATGAACTGCTCAGGATTTGCATCACGTTCTCTTCACCGATGAGTGTCGCATATACCTTCAACTAGACAGTCATCGGAGACGTGTTTGGAGGCAACCTGGTTGTGCAGAACGCACTGTCCAGTGAATGCAGCAAGGTGGAGGTTCCCTTATATTTTGGGGTGGCATTATGTGGGGCCGACAAATGCCACTGGTGGTCATGGAAGGCACTGTATGACTGTAAGGTATGTGAATGCCATCCTCTGACCAATAGTGCAACCATATTGGCAGCATATGGGCAAGGCATTCGCCTTATTGACGACAATTCGCGCCCCCATCGTGCACACCTTGTGAATGACTTCCTTCAGGATAATGACATCACTTGACTAGAGTGGCCAGCATGTTCTCTAGACATGAACCCTATCGAACATGCCTGGCATAGACGGAAAACGGCTGCTTATGGACGATGTGACCCACCAAACCACTTGATCTACGCCTAATCGCCATTGAGTAGTGGGACAATCTGGACCAACAGTGCCTTGATGAAGTTGTGGATAGTATGCCACGATGAATATCTGGACCACCACCTCTGAAGGTCTTGCTGTATGGTGGTACAACATGCAACATGTGGTTTTCATGAGGAATAAAAAGGACAGAAATGAAGTTTATGTTGATCTCTGTTTCAATTTCCTGTACAGGTCCGGGAACTCGCAGAACCGAGGTGATGCAGAAAGGCCCACCTAGTCACTTAACACACTGGACTGTCAAGCTCACTGAATGTGATGATATCATACCTAAGCCAGATAGGAAAAACATTAATGCAAACACATTGTGGTGTAACATGATGTTCTCACCTCTTTGTTGCCATTGTTTATGTAATTATCATGGAGAGAACTTTCCACTGTGCATATACTGGTTTGATGAATGTAGAGTCAGAGGGAGTTGGGCGAGTACAGAATGTCAACAAGGTGTGACAGCGATTGGATGTGTCTACAGTTGTGAAGGGGTCACTTATGCTTTGGCGTCATGGCTGGTTGTTGTTTAGGAAGGCAGAGAATGAGGTGCTGCCTACAATGTCTAAATCACTCCAGGCAAATGCCAGGATGGTTCCTTTGAAAGGGCATGGCCGACTTACTTCCCCGTCCTTCCCTAAACCGATGAGATCGATGACCTCGCTGTCTGGTCTCTTCCCGCAAAACAACCCAACCCCAACCCTACAATGGCAGTGCTCAGAAACAGTTGAAAGAAGATGAAGAGAAATGCCTTTCTATTCTGAGAGTCAGTTCTGAGGTATTGTGAGTAATAATAAATCTGTTCACCTAATGTTGTTATTGTTGCAAAATACGCAAGAGTTCTTTATAAAACAGTTATGTCATTTCGTAGCTTGAATATTACAAAACTCTCTTCCAGCTCTCTGCAGATGGAGAAGTTGGTGACACTGCATAGCAGGTCCACTGCATCAAGAGGATTCTTGGAAGGCAACCATTCAAGAATTAAGTTAAGGTAAAAAGTACCATTGGTAGCATCAGGATGACAGATTGTTTGGAAGGTAACCAGTCTTCTGGGCTCAGAACAGTATTAGAATGGCACTGTTACACCCCAGCATTGAGTCGAAAAGTAGCCCTGTTGATTACATGACGTTTGTTGTGCAGAGCCACAAGATGAGGACCATGTGTTGTGGTCCCAGCAGCTTTTCAAAAGGAAGTGTTATGCCAAGCTCATGACCATGTCATGTTAGGTCGTGGTGCCAACGAACAACAGATAGACGTACTGCGGAATGGTTTTGGTGTAGAAATAGACATGGAGCAGTATGTCAAGGAGTGTTTACCATGCACACAGAGAGCAGATATTTCACATCAGAAAATCCCTTTGCAGAAATTACCACAGCCATTTCTCATGCATGGACTTGACATCCTCGGACCATTCAACGAAACATCTTTGAGGAATAGGTATGTGTTTATTATCACTGACCATTTTTCACAGTTTGTAGCAGTTCCAGACCAACAGGCCAATACTGTGACAGGCATCAGTTAAGTCAGATAATGAAGTTTGGAATATCTGATATATTAGTTACAGATCAGGGTCAAACTTCATTCCATGCACAAAATGCTGTGCTGCGTGTTACATATTTGGAAGTTATGAATGAGCCTGTTCCATCTTCAGACCAACAGAAGAACGAAGCATATCCATAAGACTGTTTTGAAAATGCCAAGCTTCTGTGTGAATGCTAGATGCGATGACTGATAGACATATCTTCTATATGCGGTTTGCCCATTCATCTAAAAAGCTCATACAGGAATAGGCATGTCACCATTTGAGGTGGTGTATGGGAGAAAGATGGTGTCCCCTTTGATGTTTTAAGACCCAAGTTGGGTCTGGATTGTGAATTGGTAAAGAAGTTTGCGAGAACAATATGGGAATATGAAATAAGTGCAAAAAGCGAACACGAAGGCTCAGGAAAGCCAGGAACAGCTAAAGAGGCCCTTGGGCAAACTACCACAATATCATATAAAGCAGTGCGTACTGGTCACTAATCACTGTACTCCGAAAGGAAAGACGAAGTAGTTCTCGAACAAACAACCATATCAGTTTCAGTTCATGAAGATGACCTCACCAGTTAATGTAAAAGTACAATTTCCCATCAGAAAATCTATCATTCATGTCAGTTAGATGGATATGGTACCACAGTTAATGGCAACTGATCCAATACACAAAGGTGCAAGAGTTAGTGCAAGGCATACATGATATGCTTTAAGGTCACATAACTAATTATATTGTTAAATTCTTTGCAGTGCTTTGTGAGGTGTTAGATTTACTCTTGATATTTGCTGTTTATGGACATGTTTTATATTGTGTTGTATTCAGATGGATTTTATGTTGTATTGTTATGGGTATATCATTGCCATGTGTATTCTGCTTTTATTATTGTAAGTTTATTGTCAGGTTTTTTTGATGGTGTTTGTTTTCTACTTGTTGATAGTTACTTGGTACTCAAGGAGGAAGAGGACAATGGACAGTTTCTTTCCTCAGGTGGCAAGTTCATGTTTGTAGGGAGATCCTGGGTGGTGGTGATGGTCTTGGTTTGGCCAGGCTTCATCAAGAGAACACTTAACTGTCGTTCAGCCGCTGGAGTAACGTGTGTGGTTCTCTGAGCAGTTTGAGCTTTCGGTGGACGTTAAAATCAGCAGAGATTTGGAAATTAGAAATGAAATTTGGAGATTGGAAGTTGTTTTTTATTTTTATTTTTTTTTTTCGGAATTATGTGAAGAGGCAAAGGGAAATGCAAGGGGAGTACCATGGGTTACAGTTTATGTATGGTAAGTTAAGGGTACAGTTGTCACCAGTGGTGGATATTGTACCACAGACTGTAATTCAGAGGAAAAGAGGTTGGTTGAGTGTGTGAGGAAAATTACTAAAAATTGTGTTCGGGACAACAGATGAGGAGAATGCTCAGAAATTAAATCATACACTTGGTCTGTTCCAGCAAATGGCAACCTCTGAGGAAAGTTTCGTTGAATAGCAGCCAACACGACTGTCTTAGTTTGCAGCAGGGAGTACTGAATAATAGGAGGTTGGTACTAGAATTAATGGTGGAGCTAACGCAATATACCAACGATATGCAGAAGGTATGAATAGCGATCTAGAGAAGATACTAGATAACAAATTAGCCACACAAGATTATTGTGTGCATTGGCAGATTGGCTTGGTGACACAAGGAATGAGTTGACGTTATTGCAGGAAGTAGTGTATCGTGCAGTAAACAGATGGCTCAATCTGGTGTTGATTCCACCACAGTAATTCATAATAGGAATAGGCCTCACAGAGAACCAGCTCCTAGCAGAATTAAGACATATAGCAGAACTGACGGAAAGTAATTTAGAGGTTTTTTCCATATGGCTAGGATAAGAGTAAGAACAGATGGAGGAAGTGTATATATAGCGGCTCACTTACATATAGCAAGGGTTTGTGTAAAATTTCAGTGTTATGCCATTCACCCATATCTGTTGAAATGAGGGTAATTGAGAAATGTATACATATGAGGACACACAAGGTATTGTCGATGTCAGACGATAAAGAAGCTCAAATGATTATGTTGTTAAGGACACCCTAAAGAGAGAAATTAAGATCTTACGTAACAGAAGTAATAATTTCTGGGTATTTGTTACATTGGAAAAAAACGTTTATATAGAGGAAAATCTCAATTAAAAAAACCGCAGACATGCACAGTCTACAGATCCACTGATGCATCAGTTGCCAGTCGAGTGGTTAGCGGTCATATGCCGGGAGGCTGAGGGGGGATTAATGGAAGCAAAACCACTGGGTTTTAAGTAATATAAGCACTAGTTAAAGGATTGCATTGTAATACAGTTCTGGAAACCACACTTTTAAGAGTAAGCTCATAGTAAGGGAGGAACCCATGTGGGACAGCTCATTGTCAAAGGTGGGTGTGTTACCATCAACACAGTACAATGTATTATGGTTAAGAGTAATTGTAACAGTTGATTCGTCCTGGAAGATTCAGGATGAACCTTTCAAAAGGGGGAAGGTTTACTGCGCCCCAAAAAACTTCAGCGTGCCAGTTGTAAAATTTTTTAAATCTTTATTCCAGCTGCTTCTAGGCAATAGAGGCTACCCTGGCCCAACGAACTAATCAGGGAGGCCATTGGGCAGTAATGTTGACATTACTTCAAACACTCTGGCCGGATGGGTTCATTACACTGGCCACAGGCGAAGCGCGTAGAATAGATAATGCCGCAACACAGTGTGACCAAGAGTAACTCGAGGCATCTGAATTCTGCTGGAAACTCATGCATTGCAAATATGACAGTGCCTAGCCATCTGTGCTCAAAGTGGAGCCCTGGAGCAAGCTAGGAAAAGCTGATGGGATGAGCAATGTGGAACAGATCCATTTTTCCCACCAGTAAGATTACTTCAGAAGTGTAGCAGTAAGTGTATAAATAACCGAGCCTAGAAGCTCAGACCATTCAGTGTACTGCCATCCTGTTTGCATTCTAAACTGGATAGTGTGATGGTCTGCTGAGTTTCAGAGAAACCACGACTAACACTTCGGTGATGGAGATCTGCCAGCTGACTGCCCACTGATCAGGTTGTTAAATGCCAGCCCAAGGTGCACCACATCCGTGACGTAGCAGCTCTGTACTTGGAAACTTCCTGATGTGAAATGCTGGTGAGCGGCCAGCCTTGGCCTCTGAGGGACCTCGGCCAATGGAGAGCTCTATGGCTATCTACAGTCCACTTGGGGGAGGCTCGCCTTCATGGCCTCCTTGTCATCTAGACATCATCGGCCACCTTGTCAAACACCAGTGGGTGACCAGGGCCATCACTGCTTGGCATTGAACATTGGCTATTACACTAAAGCTCATGACATGGGGTGACTACAAGTAAGCATGTGGGTGTGTAGCTCACAAATCTCTGGAGGTCCTTAGTGAGCCATGCCCATTTCTTCACCAGTTTGCAGCCCACATGGTGTCACATTAGAAGCCACTTGGGCTCCATTAGGACATCAGCATATTCCACAACCAGCTGCAATGGCATGCATGCTGAGGGTCCTAGAGGATGCCCGTTGCACTGTACACTGCTGCTGGAATAAACAGTTTGCAATGCTACCACTGTTTCACTGTGCACCCTGACATGAGTAGGCTCTCTCCTACACCATTTTCTTTCATCTATTCTGAATACGCCAGATCACAACACTACAAAGCTTTGGAAAACTTCTCAAAGATGACATTTGTGTCTTTCTGGCGAAGATGGTGCCGACAGCACATTTTCAGTGTTGGTAAGATAGAATACTTAACACCTCATCAGCAAATTTTTGGAAACTCTGTGCAACATGTTGAGAAATTCAGAGTTCTAGTAGTCATTTTGTGTACTGCTATAGCCTATGTGGCCAGTGGGAGCTGCTTGTAGGCCTTGAGAAAGTCCAGCAGTGAAAAAAACATTACATCTAGAAAGATGATGCACAAAATTATCTGTTCTTTTAGTGTTCTGTAATCACCACATGACTGAAAAAGAGGATATCCATATAGTCCATATAAGGTGCAATGTTGAATGGCTTGAAGAGGGGATCAAGTACACCTGCTGGATGAATAATCTATTGAAATTCTGTTAAGAGATCAAGTGCTGTGTTTTGTTTTACAGCTCAAAAACAATGGTTAAACGGTAAAAGGCGGCCGACAGCCTGCACGTCATTCGCTAACTCAGACAGCAAACCCAAGCGGGAATGTAAACGGTTAAAAAATGGGCATTCTGTCAAGAAATGGTGGACAGTTAAAACTTGGGCGAATGTGCACACAGTGATGGGCAGCACCATTTTACAAATGGTGATGGCTAAAAAGGCAGTGCTCAATACACAACCTAGTTAAAATGACCACCTGCCGGCAGGACGGCCAAGAGGTGGTCTTCCAAGTCGCTGGGAGAGGCTTAATAATCTGGAGCTTATTCCAATGAAGGGAGCGCCAATGATGATGCCAAAGTGACAGCACCTCCTGATAGACGATAACACAGAGATCATCAGAGAGAATATAGAAACAAGTGGGCTTGGGTACGAGGACTGGAGCCTTGTCAGCAGCTTTGTTTCCTGGCAGACCGACATGATCAAGAACCCACATAAACATCACAGCACAGTGGCTCCATGAAGAGTGAGCAAGTGACAGTTTTCCTGGGCCCATTACTCTAAGGGATGGGCGGTTTACAGCATACAGATACTTTGAAGGGCACTGAAAGAGTCTGAGCAGAGAACACAATTAAAAAGCCTGTGTTGCCAGATGTACTCCGTGGCCTATTACAGGGTGAAGAGTTCTGCTGTAAATATTGAGCAGTGTGCTGGAAGCCGATACTGAAAAACATCAGTGCCAATGATGAATGTACACCCGACACATGGTCAATCCGAGAGCCATCAGTGTAGATAAAAGTACTATCGCAAAGTTCCATTCGGAGGTCATGAAATTGAAGGGGATAGAGTGAGGCTGGAGTAGTGTCCTTACGAAGTGAATGAAGGCCAAGGTGAACACGGGCCACATGAAGCCATGGTAGTGAAGGGTTCACACCCACTGGGAAAGTTGCAGATAATGTGCAGTTAAACTGTTGGAGTAAAAACCGAAAGTGGACTCCAGGAGCTAACAGAGAAGAGGGACGTGCCCCATACTGGTGGTCAAAGGAGTCATCGAAGGAGGAGGCATAGGATGGGTGGCCACACATGGCAGACAAATAGCATGCATACTTGCTGAGGAGAAAGTCACAGCGGTAGGACAGTGGTAGTTCAGCATCTTTGGCATATGGACTCTCACCTGGGCTAGAGTAAAAAGCTGCAGTGGCCAAACGGATGCCACAATGATGGATAACGTTGAGACAGTGTAAGAGGTACGCACGTGCAGGTGCACAAACAAAGCACCCATAGTCTAGTTTTGAACGGATGAGGGTGTTTTGATTTGCGCCCGAGGAACAGCGGGCACTCTAAATTCATACAGTGCAGTGGTTAGTAAACTGCGAGAATCTAGCCATCATACCAGCCGGGCATGAATCGTACATTCCATCACCATGCAGAAACAGCTGGTGAGGGAATTGCGGCAATAGCTATAAGGAAGGTGTTTGTCCTTGTCAGGCTTAGGTATGGATATGACAGTTGCTTCACACCAACATCTGGGAAAAGTGCCCTCTGCCAAGAGTGGTTGTGCGTATTAAGCAGAAAGTGCTTGCCCTCAAGAAAAAGATGCTGCAACATCTGAATGTGAGCAGCATCTTGCTCTGGGGGCACAGGATTGGGATGAACTGAGAGCACGAGCTGGCTTCCTTATAGTAAAGGTGACATTGTAGCATTCATGATTCCGAGAACGGAAGGGTATTGTCCGAGCCTCGTGCACTCATTTCCGATGGAGGAAGGCAGAGTGATAGTAGGAAGAGCTAGAAATTTCCACAAAATGGCTGACCAAGATGTTGGAGATAGCAATAGGGTCCACAATGACATCATCTGCTACTGTCAGGCCGAAAACTGGGGAATGGATCTTGGTTCCAGAGAGCCATTGGAAGTCAGCCCAGAAGACAGAGGAGGGGGTGAAATTGTTAAAAGAACTACTGAAAGAAATCCAGCTAGCTTTTTTGCTATCTTGAAGAATGCAATGACACTGTGCACGCATCTGTTAGCAAAGAATGCAGTTTGCCATCATCAGATGATGGTTAAAAATGCGGAGAGCACATCTGTGCACACGAATTGTCGCAGCATTCCTCACTCCACCAACGGACTAAGACAGCATGGTAAAGAGGAAATGCAAGGAATGGAACATACTGCAGCTGTAAGGATGACGTTCATAAGATATTCCGACTGGGCATCACAACTGGGGAAATCCTGTTCTTCGAAGGTCGCCAGAGAGGAGTGAAGCCACCAGTCAGCCTTAGTAAGCTGCCATTCCGGTGTGCATGCAGGTGGGCTAGGAGTCAGCAAACGGGTAGCACTCGGGAAATGGCTGCTCAAGTATGTGTCGGAAAGAACGGACCACTCAAGACAATAGCCAAACTCAGCAGTGCAGAAGGAAGGTCCTAATGGGAATAGGTGTGAGAGGAGTTGGAAAGGAATGTAGGTGCTCCTGTGTTAAGGCAGAAGAGGTTAAGTTAATTAAGAAGGTCAGCCAAGAGGGCACCTCTCTGGCAGGTTCTGGGAGAACTCCAAAGGGGATGATGCACATTAAAGTCATCAAGCAGCAGAAATGGGTGAGGTAGCTGTCCAATAAGCTGGAGGAAGTATGTCCTGGTGACGTGAAATGGCAGACGGATAAAAATGGTACAAAGGGAAAATGTCAGGTGAGGAATAAAAGGTGAACAGCAACAGCTTAAAGACAGGTAGTCAGGGAAATGGGTTGACTATGAATGTCATCCCATAAGCGCAGCATGACTACCCCATGAGATGGAATGACGATCTCAGGGGGAAGGCCAAAACGGACCAGGAAGAAATGTGAAAACTCAAAGCGGTCATTAGAACGCAGATTTGTTTCCTGAAGGCAAAGTACAAGGGGACACTGTGATTCTGAAAGCAGCCGTAAATCCTCTTTGTTGGATTGAAGGCCGCAAACGTTCCATTGGAGGAGAGTCATGATGAGTGGTGCCACCTGGGCAGCGGCCGAGTGCCAGCCTGCAAAGCCTCGTTACTACAGGGCACAGAGGCAGGAGGATCCTATTCCATGAGGTCCACAGAAGCATCGGCTTTCTTGTGCTGTTGGTCTGCGGAGTCGAATGCAGAAAAACGGTGACACTGGTAGCAAGGCATCGGGGTCAGAATGAACGGTCAGACTGTGATAATTTCATAGCCTGCTTTGATCTAGGACGGAAGCACCACCCTATCAACGGCAACATGGAGGCCAACCGGGCGAAGGTATCACATGGCCATCAAAGAGGATCTTTGATTCAGCAACGGAGGAGATTATTTGCTTTTGTTGGACTTCTTCGAGCCTTTCCGGTTAGCAGAGGAAGACTCAGATGTTGGTTGGCTGGAGGGCCATAGGCACTCCTCATGGGAGTACTCCTTCTGTCCTTTCCAGTCTACCAGTTTTGTAGATGGTGACTTCGCCCCTTGAGGGAGAGTTTGATGATTGTTGCACAGCTGGGTGAGGGGACGGTAATTCTATCTTGACACTGGGTAATTACACAACCTCAGAGCTGAATTAGAGGTCGCATATCTGCATAGCCATGTCTTTCAAGGAGCGAGATGTATCAAGAACAATACTTTAAGTACCCAACAGTAGAACATAGGGTTTGTGACTAGCCAATAACTTGCAAGCAACCAGGTAGGAAACTTTTTCTTTGGCCCAGATCTCCTGGACAACTTGCTCATTGAGATACATGGGACAATCTCGAGACAAGGCAGCTTTGCAACCATTGCAGTTGGTACAGTGTGTAGGAGGAGGCAGACAATCGCCCTCGTGTGCATCCCTACCACAAGTTACACATTTGACTGCATGTCGACATGACATTCGAGTGTGGTTAAAACGATGACACTGGTAGCAAGGCATCGGGGTCGGAATGAACGGTCAGACTGTGATAATTTCATAGCCTGCTTTGATCTTGGATGGAAGCACCACCCTATCAACGGCAACATGGAGGCCAACCGGGTGAAGGTATCACATGGCCATCAAAGAGGATCTTTGATTCAGCAACGGAGGAGATTATTTGCTTTTGTTGGACTTCTTCGAGCCTTTCCGGTTAGCAGAGGAAGACTCAGATGTTGGTTGGCTGGAGGGCCATAGGCACTCCTCATGGGAGTACTTCTGTCCTTTCCAGTCTACCAGTTTTGTAGATGGTGACTTCGCCCCTTGAGGGAGAGTTTGATGATTGTTGCACAGCTGGGTGAGGGGACGGTAATTCTATCTTGACACTGGGCAATTACACAACCTCAGAGCTGAATTAGAGGTCGCATATCTGCATAGCCATGTCTTTCAAGGAGCGAGATGTATCAAGAACAATACTTTTAAGTACCCAGCAGTAGAACATAGGGTTTGCGACTAGCCAATAACTTGCAAGCAACCAGGTAGGAAACTTTTTCTTTGGCCCAGATCTCCTGGACAACTTGCTCATTGAGATACATGGGACAATCTCGAGACAAGGCAGCTTTGCAACCATTGCAGTTGGTACAGTGTGTAGGAGGAGGCAGACAATCGCCCTCGTGTGCATCCCTACCACAAGTTACACATTTGACTGCGTGTCGACATGACATTCAAGTGTGGTTAAAACGATGACATTGGTAGCAAGGCATCGGGGTCGGAATGAATGGTCAGACTGTGATAATTTCATAGCCTTATTTGATCTTGGACGGAAGCACCACCCTATCAAAGGTGAGAAACAGAGTGCATGTGGGCACTAAGGAGGAATCTGCCTTTTTCATCACCCGATGGGATGGCAATGACACCCTGATCATAGAGGTATGATTGGATTTCGGCCTCGATCAGACCTTCACGCAGCCTAGTGTAAATAACACCACAAAGAGAGATCAGAGTTCTATGGACCTTGACATGAACAGGGTAGCCATGGAGAAGAAAAGCGGCAAGCAGTTGTTGTGTTTGAGAATCACAAGTAGTCTCCAAAAGCAAAATGCCATTCCACAAACGAGAGCAGGAACTCACAGGGCCGGCATCTGCATGAACACCTTTCTGAATAATGAGCAGATTTACCATTGGGAAGGACTGATCGTCTTCAGTATGTGAAACACGAGGAAGCGTGGTGCAGCTGGAAGTGTTTTTGAATCGTTAGCCTCATTCTGTTTACGTTTCGTAGACGTTGATTGTGAAGATGAGTGGCTCATTGCATAAAAATCCCCCAGCATCCAACTGGGGACAGCCTTCACAAGGGGGCACACCTGTCTTAGGTGATTGTTCACACCTCCCAAACACTTGGCAGAGGGACCAATCTGCAATTTGGGAAGGTAGCATCTCATAGGTCCAAGAGTGGAGGTGGCCCTGTGACAAAAAGCACAGCCCTTTCACTGTACTGAATTAGTTAGCCAGTTATTTTATCTGGGATCCAACTACGGATATGAAGTGAAATATCTCAGATATAAAATTTTGATTGCCACAATAATTGTGGCAGTGTTTATTAGAATGCTTGGGGGAAATTTGGGTGCTTAAGAATCCAGTCATAAAATAACCCAATGTTTAAACCAAATAAAGAATATACAGCCAGCAGTGAATAAAATAAATTCATTACCAAATGTGTGTAGGTATTGTTTACAATCTGTCTTTATGTTGGTATTAATGTGTAACTTGTTTTTTTATATTAAAAGTTTGTAGTAAGTTTTCTTGGTGAGTCTTTAGATACATGGACAGTTCCAAGGTGAGTCACTGTTAAGTGATAGTAAAGCCAGTCAATTGTTATTGAAACTTATGTTGCATTTGACCAACAATAGTGATCACTAAGCATTTAATCTCAAATGTTGCCAAATTTTCAAAATAGTGTTACAGTAATTGTTATAAACTGTTATTCGTAATTAGGCTCGACTCTTTGAGTCCATATGAGTAATGAACTGGAGATTGTGAGTTGATGCCTGGAAATAAACCTACATTGACTGCAATATAAATACAGACAGTGTTACATTACTTGATTTCTTACAGCTATCTACTTATTCATCAACTGAGCTATAGGAAGTCATCATATAAGGCACAGGGAAGGTCAGGAACATTACAATTTATTTTTAATTACAACCTCATGCCTGACAAGCTACTACTTTTGTAAATGTAGTAATAAGAAACTTTCAGAAAACCATCTTACATTGAATAAAAATCTCTCTGTGTACATGCCGCGTCAATTCAGGATAAAACTCCAAGCTTTCGACCACTACCTCCATGGTCGTCGTCAGGGCTAAAACTGACTGTCGTGAGCTAGTGAGGCTCCCACTTTTATATGCAAAGGATGGCTTCTGACTGGCTGGAATATGTCATAGCAACAGCGATATGGCCTGTAGTGAAGTTGTGCCCTCTACTTCCATAGATGTAGTTTCTATCCCGTGTTGCTTGCACCGCCATCCCTTGAATCAGGAGGTAAAGTGCGGGAAGTTTTTCTCTGTGATTTTTCTTTATCCAGTGCACTCTTCCAAGTATTGCTAAGTGCATAGCCATTGTCTCTGTTAAAGTTACTATCGTTAAGTCTAATTTCGACTGCTTCCCGGATCACAGAGTCCCAGTAATTCGATGCATGCGCTATTACTCTGGTTTCTTCAAATAAAATCTTATGCTTGTTAAGCAGGCTATGTTCAGCCACCGCAGATTTTTCCAAATACCTGTATTTCAGGTAGCGCTGGTGCTCGATGCAGCGGTCGGCAATGGTTCTTAGAGACTGGCCCACGTAATTCTTGCCGCATTCGCAAGGAATAGTATAGATTCCCGGCACTCTTAAGCCGAGACTATCTTTGACTGGTCTCAACATTTCCTTAATTTTCCTAGGTGGTCGGAAAACTGGTTTTATTCCTTGCCTTTTTAGGACTCTGCCTATCTTGCTTGTTGTAGCACTGCAAAAAGGAAGCCGCGCTATGTGTTGGTCCTCTTCTTGTATATGGCCCGCATCGTGTCTTACTTTCTTGGACAATACTGATTTAATTTCACCGGCAGAATAACCATTCCTCTTCAAAACAGTCGTCAAATGGTTAATCTCGGGGCCGAGGTGGTCCTTGTCGGAAATAGTCCTGGCTCTGTGTACTAAAGTATTCAGCATAGCTCTCTTCTGAGACGGATGATGGAAGCTGTGGCTATGCAGATATAAGTCTGTATGGGTTGGCTTCCTGTACACAGAATGGCCCAGTCGTCCATCTGGCTTTCGCTCCACCAACACATCTAAAAATGGTAACTTCCCTTCCTTCTCTACCTCCAATCTTACATTGCTAATCATCTCTAAGAAAGCAATTAAAAAAAAAAGAGGTTCAAATGGCTCTGAGCACAATGGGACTTAACATCTGAGGTCATCAGTCCCCTAGAACTTAGAACTACTTAAACGTAACTAACCTAAGGACATCACACTCATCCATGCCTGAGCCAAAATTCGAACCTGCGACCCTAGCGGTCACACGGTTCCAGACTCGAGCGCCTAGAACCGCTTGACCACACCGGCCGATGAAAACAATTCAATCCTTTGTGACAGAATGTCACACTACCATTTATGATTTTTTTTTCCCATGGAAATGAATACAACAGAATAAATGGATTGCTATGAACAGTGCACTGTGCCCTCCATCATAACATTCAACCGAGAAAAACACCTGCATACATAAATTTAAAATTGCAATGTCTGCAACCATGTAAAAGGTGTTTTCCCAACCCAAATTCTAAATTATGCAACTGATGGAGGAATCAAAACTGAACACTTTCGGTTAGGAAACCAAGCAGAAAGATCCTAGCTAAAAAGCAGAATCCTCTATCAGATTGAACTTTACCTCCTCTCACCCCAATAACAAATGTATCAGAAGTTTCTTAAGCAATTTGCTGCAATTTGACAGTGCATGTGCTCACTTCGATGCTGCAGTTTGCCATCACCTAACACATCTTCCCTACCCAAATTTGAAGGGGTGAACCCTCTTGTGGCTGGTGCAATAATCCTATCTCCGTTTTATTTTTAACACAAGCTAAAACACACTTTTTAATCTAGAGTGAAAATGAATTCTTGTTTGTGAAAAACAAAGTACTCAAACCACATTTAGTTATGAGTCTGCTATCCATCTTGTCCTCTAAAATGTGGAGTTACTTTCAAACCAGCATGTTTTAACAGGTAAGGGAATGCGGATTGTGGCAATAATGAATGCCTACTTAAATAGAGAAATAATTGGGTGGCAACTTGTTCAAAAAAACTTTAATTTGGAACAACAAAGACAAAAACCTCAAGAAATTAATTACTAGTACATATTTCTAAACCTTTATTCTGTTTTATACTTGACCATTATAGCTGCCCAATCACATATTCCAGGTGCCAAAGTTAACAGAAGAGACCTGACATCTACATCTACATTTATACTCCGCAAGCCACCCAACGGTGTGTGGCAGAGGGCACTGTACGTGCCACTGTCATTACCTCTTTCCTGTTCCAGTCGCGTATGGTTCGCAGGAAGAATGACTGTCTGAAAGCCTCCATGCACGCTCGAATCTCTCTAATTTTACATTTGTGATCTCCTCTGATGGTATAAGTAGGGGGAAGCAATATATTCGATACCTCATCCAGAAACGCACCCCCTCGAAACCTGGCGAGCAAGCTACTCCGCGATGCACAGTGCCTCTCTTGCAGAGTCTGCCACTTCAGTTTGCTAAACAGCTCCGTAACGCTATCACGGTTACCAAATAACCCTGTGACGAAACACGCCGCTCTTCTTTGGATCTTCTCTATCTCCTCCTTCAACCTGATCTGGTATGGATCCCACTCTGATGAGCAATACTCAAGTATAGGTCGAACGAGTGTTTTGTAATCCACCTCCTTTGTTGATGGACTACATTTTCTAAGGACTCTCCCAATGAATCTCAACCTGGTACCCGACTTACCAGCAATTAATTTTATATGATCATTACACTTTAGACCGTTCCATACGCATACTCCCAGATATTTTACAGAAGTAACTGCTACCAGTGTTTGTTCCACTATCATATAATCATACAATAAAGGATCCTTCTTTCTATGTATTCGCAATACATTACATTTGTCTATGTTAAGGGTCAGTTGCCACTCTCTGCACCAAGTGCCTATCCACTGCAGATCTTCCTGCATTTTCCTACAATTTTCTAATGCTGCAACTTCTCTGTATACTACAGCATCAACCAAGAAAAGCTGCATGGAACTTCCGACACTATCTACTAGGTCATTTATATATATTGTGAAAAGCAATGGTCCCATAACACTCCCCTGTGGCACACCAGAGGTTACTTTAATGTCTGTAGACGTCTCTCCATTGATAACAACATGCTGTGTTCTGTTTGCTAAAAACTCTTCAATCCAGCCACACAGCTGGTCTGATATTCCGTAGGCTCTTTGTTTATCAGGCGACAGTGCGGAACTGTATCGAACGCCTTCTGGAAGTCAAGGAAAATAGCATCTACCTGGGAGCCTGTATCTAATATTTTCTGGGTCTCATGAACAAATAAAGCGAGTTGGGTCTCACACGATCGTTGTTTCCGGAATCCATGTTGATTCCTACAGAGTAGATTCTGGGTTTCCAAAAACGACATGATACGCGAGCAAAAAACATGTTCTAAAATTCTACAACAGATCGACGTCAGAGATATAGGTCTATAGTTTTGCGCATCTGCTCGACGACCCTTCTTGAAGACTGGGACTACCTGTGCTCTTTTCCAAACATTTGGAACCTTCCGTTCCTCTAGAGACTTGCGGTACACGGCTGTTAAAAGGGGGGCAAGTTCTTTCGCGTACTCTGTGTAGAATTGAATTGGTATCCCGTCAGGTCCAGTGGGCTTTCCTCTGTTGAATGATTCCAGTTGCTTTTCCATTCCTTGGACACTTATTTCGATGTCAGCCATTTTTTCGTTTGTGCGAGGATTTAGAGACTTAACTGCAGTGCGGTCTTCCTCTGTGAAACAGCTTTGGAAAAAGGTGTTTAGTATTTCAGCTTTACGCGTGTCATCGTCTATTTCAATGCCATCATTATCCCAGAGTGCCTGGATATGCTGTTTTGAGCCACTTACTGATTTAACGTAAGACCAGAACTTCCTAGGATTTTCTGTCAAGTTGGTACATAAAATTTTACTTTCGAATTCACTGAACGCTTCACGCATAGCCCTCCTTACGCTAACTTTGACGTCGTTTAGCTTCTGTTTGTCTGAGAGGTTTTGGCTGCGTTTAAACTTGGAGTGAAGCTCTCTTTGCTTTCGCAATAGTTTCCTAACTTTGTTGTTGAACCACGGTGGGTTTTTCCCGTCCCTCACCTGTCTAAAACGCATTTTATAACTGCCTTGAACTTTTTCCATAAACACTCAACATCGTCAGTGTCAGAACAGAAATTTTCGTGTTGATCTGTTAGGTAGTCTGAAATCTGCCTTCTATTACTCTTGCTAAACAGATAAACCTTCCTCCCTTTTTTTATATTCCTATTAACTTCCATATTCAGGGATGCTGCAACAGCCTTATGATCACTGATTCCCTGTTCTGTACCTACAGAGTCAAAAAGTTCGGGTCTGTTTGTTATCAGTAGGTCCAAGATGTTATCTCCATGAGTCGGTTCTCTGTTTAATTGCTCCAGGTAATTTTCGGATAGTGCACTCAGTGTAATGTCACTCGATGCTCTGTCCCTACCACCTGTCCCAAACATCTGAGTGTCCCAGTCTATATCTGGTATATTGAAATCTCCACCTAAGACTATAACATGCTGAGAAAATTTATGTGAAATGTATTCCAAATTTTCTCTCAGTTGTTCTGCCACTAATGCTGCTGAGTCAGGAGGTCGGTAAAAGGAGCCAATTATTAACCTAGCTCGGTTGTTGAATGTAACCTCCACCCATAATAATTCACAGGGACTATCCACTTCTACTTCACTACAGGATAAACTACTATTAACAGCGACAAACACGCCACCACCGGTTGCATGCAATCTATCCTTTCTAAACACCATCTGTGCCTTTGTAAAAATTTTGGCAGAATTTATCTCTGGCTTCAGCCAGCTTTCTGCACCTATAACGATTCAGCTTCGGTGCTTTCTATCAGCGCTTGAAGTTCCGGTACTTTACCAATGCAGCTTCGACAGTTGACAATTACAATACTGATTGCTGCTTGGTCCCCACATGTCCTGACTTTGCCCCGCACCCTTTGAGGCTGTTGCCCTTTCTGTACTTGCCCGAGGCCATCTAACCTAAAAAACCGCCCAGTCCACACCACACAACCCCTGCTACCTGTGTAGCCGCTTGGTGCGTGTAGTGGACTCCTGACCTATCCAGCGGAACGTGAAACCCCACCACCCTATGGCGCAAGTCGAGGAATCTGCAGCCCACACGGTCGCAGAACCGTCTCAGCCTGTGATTCAGACCCTCCACTCGGCTCTGTACCAAAGGCCCGAAGTCAGTCCTGTCGACGAAGCTGCAGATGGTGAGCTCTGCTTTCATCCCGCTAGCGAGACTGGCAGTCTTCACCAAATCAGATAGCTGCCGGAAGCCAGAGAGGATTTCCTCCGATCCATAGTGACAGACATCATTGGTGCCGACATGAGCCACCACCTGCAGATGGGTGCACCCTGTACCCTTCATGGCATCCAGAAGGACCCTTTCCACATCTGGAATGACTCACCCCGGTATGCACGCGGAGTGCACATTGGTTTTCTTCCCCTCTCTTGCTGCCATCAGATAGGATATCTCTGTGACTGAGTATTAAATAAGCATCAACAAAATTGTTATTACTAAAATGTTCAACATACGCTTACCTTGTGATATACAGCAGTCATTGAGTTAAACTCGTATTGTGGTTTATTCAAATGTGGGATACAGGGAGACCACCTTGTAGCCTTGATTGATTGGCTAGAGTGCTTTTTGTGTTCATGTGATGTTGGGGGCTATGCCGATGGTAGTGTAGCTACTCTCAGGGTATTCCAAGCTGGACAGATCTCAGTGAATTAACCTGACAAAGTACATTCCACAACACTCCATCTCTTCCCACATCTTTTTCCATAGTCTTTTTCCCCCAACATTCTAGGACCTGGCACATTTCATGTTTGAGATTCCCAAAAGTTGCATATGCGAGAGAGGTCATGCCAGATAAACTGACTGTAAAGGCATGTTTCGTGCCCATGTGCCGTGATGAATGGTTCCAGAATCATAGAGACTGGGTTACTTCCTCAAGTTGAAATCCACCTTAAACAAAATCACATGAATGGCAATTTCTCCTGCCATTTTCCTTAAGTCCAATGGTAATGGGATGAGGATAGTGGTAGCAGGCTTGAGTGAGGCTGGAAGCTGGTAAGTCTGTACCTGCACATTGACAGCAAGTGTGTGATAATCACCTTCTTGAGAACCACTTTGACTACTTATGCATCCAGTCCTGCATCTGTGACTGGACAGGCCTATTTGGGGTAACTGCTGCCCACCCTGAAGGGGGATGGCTCTAGAAAAGGTGGTCTAAACATTAGTACTCACATTTGAGCCCGACTGAGAATATGCACTCAGAAGGTCACTCCTAACATGTGGAGAAAGCCCAATATGATTATGACTGTTGAAACACAGTGTGTCAGTACCCCTCCGGACTTAAATGGTAACAGATCAGAAAGAAGGGCAGCTCCCGTCACTGTGAGCTAGGTAGATTAGACAGGGACAGGAAAAAAATTGTTTCATTCCATGGCAAATTTTGGTGTTTCTTTCTGCCAGATTTAATTTTTTTTCACTGAATTTCATGTTTTTTTGTCAAATGCTATGCTTCTTGTCAAATTCAGTGTTGTTTTTATGCTTTTGTCAGATTTGGTGGTGGTGGTTTTACCAAATTCAGAGCTCTTTCTTGCATAATTTGGTGGTGCCTTTTTGTACCAAATTTTGTGTTGCTTTTTGTCCAGTTCGGTGGTGTCTGTGGTCACATTCAGTGGGGTTTTTGTTGACTTTGGCACTATTTACATTGTAAAATCAAAGTTTGTTATGCAGGAAATTAACTTTTTTTTCCAGATCAGCCTTATTAGTTACAAACATTAGCAATTTGCTATGTTTATTTTTATAGCATTTTTATACATCGCAAAACCACAGATTTTGCAGTACATAATAAAAGTCATCAATTTCATGTTATTTTTCTAAAAACTGCTAATTTGTGTTGTTTTCTCATCCCTAGATACAAATGCTGCCTTAAGTGAAACCAGACTATTACGTGAAGAACACATTGATGAGACTAGCTCACAGTATGCTATCTTCTGGAAAGGAAAGAATGCAGGAGAACACACATCCATGATGTAGGTTTTGTGGTAAAAACAAAAACAGTGAAAGAACATTGATTAACTCCTATTTCTGTCAATGAAATAATTCTGACTGTTCGAATTCCTCTTGCTGGAAGTGCTCCCACTTTAGATTGCAATGAGTCAGTTCCGGTGATCAACTGAAAAATAGTCTTATCAAGATACATACCAAAGATAAACTCTTTTTATTGACAGCTTACGTAAACTTTATAAGACTATATGAATGCAGTCACACTCAAAACACATGCATCTCATTCACTATTGACTCAGCAGCATGACAAGAAAGAGCTTCTGATTACAAAAACAGCTTAGGACATCAATGACTGCAACTGATCACAAACTGCTAGCTAGCCATCTGATGATTCTCGTTCATCATAAACTATAATCTTGCTTCCCAGATCCTTCCATGAGAAAATCAATATCGACAACCTGCAGGATAGAACTGTGCTCTCTCTTGCAAGACACTTTTAAACTGAGTTAGCTGCACACCAGGTGTTGAACAGGAATAGACCACTTTAAAAAAATATCATCAAAGAGACTGCAGTAGAGGTCACTTGTTTTCATGCAAGAAGTGACTGGTTTCATGATGATGAAGTGATTAAGAATCTGAAAAGTTTCCAGCTGGATGCTTACCCAACTCTTGCTTAAGATCCACCTTCCATGGAAAAGGAAACTCATTTTCACGAGCCCAAACAGAAATTTCAGACTCAAATAACGATCAGTAACAGTTGGCAACAAAAAACTAAGAAACCTGCAGAGTTTTTAGACTGGAATAAGCTATATGGATCTGTTCATCCCTAATTAGGAACTCTGAACGCTGCCGACAGTACGGCCATCCTCAATGACTCAGGATATCTTACGTAGCTAGAAAGGGCACTTCACTTTACTTTCAAACTGTGTACCTCTCTGTTGCTGACAAATTTATGAAGTATGTCCTACAACTTGGATGGCAGTCCTGCTAGCGATTCATGAATTTAGCAAGGCTCTAGGTAGTATGAAACTGAGGAAGACACCTGGATCTGACAAATATCCCCCAGGAGATGGTGGCTTGACTCTAAAAATCAGGCTCTTCTCCCTGTTTCTTCTGGTGATGGAACCTGTAAGGTGTCAGATGACATGAACTCCACAACTGTTACTATCTTTGAAAATGGCAACTGAGGCATCTGTAGTGATTGCTATGGCATATCATTAGTCTTTGTGGCTAGTAAAATTTTTGCTAGTTACATGAAATTGCCTACAGACTCTTTCAGAAACAATACTTCCCAAATCGCAGTGCGGATTTTGCCCCTCCAGAGACACTATTGATATGACATGTGCCAGACAATCACAAGAGAAGTGCAAGGAACAACAAGAACCTTTACTATTAGTGTTCTGCGACCTACAAAAGGCCTTTGATACTATACGCAGAGAAACTTTGTGGAAGTTATTAACATGTTTTGGCTGTCCTGAACTCTGTTGAACTGATTCAAGATCTTTGGGCATGTGCTAAATTAGAATGAAACATCTGATAAATCCCCCTGTTACTAAAGGGCTCAAGAAAGGATGAGTACTTGTGTCAACATAGTTTGCCCTGTACCTTGCATCCATGCATTGTGAGACATTGTGTGTAAACAGTGCAGGTGTAGAACTTAAAAACAAATTTGATGGAAGACTAATGAGCCCAGATTACATTATAAAAGTTCTGAAGTCTCACCACATTACTGAACTGCAATATGCAGGTAACAGTGCTGCTCCAGTTCGTACACCTGTATATCTGGAATTGTTTCAGTGGTACAAGTGAACAGTTTGGCCTGACCATAAACATCCCAAAAACAAAGATAGTCACACAGCCAGGTCCTGGAACTGGCTTTTCGGATTTCAGTATCTGTATTTCCAGCACACCTTTGGAAAAGAAAGTAACTTCTTCTATTTGGGAAATATATTATCAACTAACCGCTCATTGGAAGTCAGTGTGGAGAATATATTATGTGCTGCACATGTTGCTTTTGGACATCTTCCAGAATAGGGATCCGACACAATGCACCAAACTGATGCTATATCAAGCAGTGGTGGTTTCTACCCTGCTCTCTGGTTGTGAAACCTAGATGCTTCTGTGATCTTAAGACACTACAATAGTTCAAGCAACAGTAGCTTTAGATACATTATGATCATTATTTAGGTTGACTTCATATAGAAGGTGAAGATTTACAGTATACAAATCACATCATTGGTCATCAGGTCAAATCGTTTGGGCATATTCAGCGTATAGAAACGACAGACTTTCCCCACAAATTTTATGTAGTGGAGTGAGAACAGGTAGAAGGCCCCATGGTGCTTCTGTGAAGTGCTATATGAATCGATTTGAGAAAATCCTAGAGTGTTTAAACACTGACCTGAGTAACTGGTGCACCACAGCAGAACATCATACACTCTGAGCGGTAATGCTAAAAACTGGAAAATGAGAGAAACATCACAGAGCAAAAACCAAACTTCGCCAGACCCAGACATGCCCTCCATCTTCTATTATGTGTTATCTATGAGGCCAAGTTTCATGCCAGGATTAGTCTGCTAAACCAACGAAGGCATCTGCACACCTGAACTGTGATTCTATAAAGGAAATATGAGGGAAAAATGAAAATTCGGATACAAGTATAAACTCACCACAAATGTAGGTGGTGTGTGTGTGTGGGGGGGGGGGGGGGGGGGGGGGGCAATTTTTTTACATTTAATAGCCATCTTAATAAAGATATGAGATCCCTACATATTACTGTCAAAGTTATACCATAGTATTCAGTTCTTAGAATCTTCACATGAACTTGTGACAAGAATTTTTTTTCCTCCTTCCAGGGAATTCTTGAATAAGCAAACAGGTTTTTACACAAGATTTCATTCATACAGCTTTCTCTCCGAGCATGGCAAAATATATTAACATTCAGATAGAACCCACAGGGAATAAGGGAAATTAGTTCAGAATAATACTATTTTATTTAATATGTATGTACAAGGGTGGTTTGAAAAGTTCTCGGAATCCCCATGAGAGATCAGCACTAGCGCGAGTTGTTCACATGATATTCATCGGACTGTTGCTTGTAAACACGAGCCACGTCAGTGCTCTTGGAAGAGAGGTGTGGCGGCGACGTGGTTCTGTTGTTCCCATGTAGCGATTTGCAAAGATGGAAGAACTCGAGATTCGACAGTGATTAAGTACTCCGTAAAGAAAGGTATGAAAGCAAAGGACGTTCATGCCGATTTCCAGAATACACTGCGGGACTCTGCTCCTTCATATTCGACTGTTGCCAAGTGGACAAAGGAATTTAAATTTGGTCACGAGAGCTTAGGAGATGATCAGCACAGTGGTCAGCCAAGATGTGTCACTACTCCAGAAATCATTGCAAAAGTGCACAAAATGGTCATGGAGGATTGCCGATTGAAATGGCGTGAAATTGCTCACTTGCCAGATGTCATCTGAAAGCATATATCACATTTTAATGGAAGAATTAGAAATGAAAAAAATTATCTGCAAGATGGGTGCTGCGACTCGTGACACGTGCCCGCACACACGTGCCGTTGCCATGGCAAAATTACACAAACTAAGATATGAATTGTTGCCACATCCACCTGATATGGCTCCATCCAACTTCCACCTCTTCCCAAAACTGAAGATTTTTCTTGGTGGACGAAGATTCACTTCAAACGAAGAATTGATAGTAGGAGTTGATAACTATTTTGCAGGCCTGGAGGAAACTCATTTTCAAGATGGAATCAATGCACTGGAAGATCGCTGGACCAAGTGCATTAATCTACAAGGAGACTACATTGAGAAATTTAAAAAAAAGTTTCAGTAATGTAAGTACTTTTTTTCCTATTCCGTTTTAAGAATTTTTCAAACCACCCTCTTATCAACTTAAAATTATAAAATACTGCCAGTACGAATTATCTGTTGGCTGGTCGACTTGACTAGCATAGTGACAATAAATTGTACACAAACCTTTCTTGGGAGTCAGTCTGACTGTTAATGAAAATCACATCAAGATCGCTACAGCAGTTCCTGAGATCAGCCATCACATACAGATAGAAAAAATGGTGGGAATTTAATGTAGAATATATATAGATAAGTACAATAAAGTTTCTAAACTGATGTACATACAAATAGTTCAACATAATGTTGCAGCCCTTACCAGCTTGTGTCAAAAAACATATTTTATCAAAAATCATTCCGAGCTTCAGAATAAAATTTTATTATCATAGCTAATGTACATCAAATCTGCCCTTACCCAGCCAAGCCATCATAGTCTACACCAGTGCTGTCCAACTTTATGTGCTCAGGAACATTTAACTCGTGCCTAAGATGGTGAATTTTCCGCTTCCGTCACAATCACTATTTTACTACGGTTACCACCACCACCACATAATACTGTAAATGTACTTCAAAAAATTAAAATTACATAGATTTACAATTGTTCCAGAGTGTTCCTTCTACTAAGCCACTTTGTCTGCATGAAGAATTATGTCACCATGCTCAAATCTGAGGTATTCCAAAGATTTCTGAAGAATCTATGAGATGTAGATGATCGGATTTAATTTATGAGGGTTGACTGAAAAGTAATACCTCTACCTTCCGTAACTCTTCAACAGTTGGCAGCACTGGTATGTGGCAGGTACTGGCTTGTTCTGTAGCCTCTTCTATACAGCTCCAGTTGGTGGGAAGCCTTAGCACTGAACAGTTGAGTTGTTACAGTGTAAAGTATGGAAACCTGAGCAGACAGTTGGTCAGTGCAATTTAAGCAATGTGCAGTCAGAGTTCTTGACAGCAGAAGGTGACACCCCAAAGGAGATTCATCTGAGATTGAAAGCAGTTTATGGTGATTGTGTTATTGTGAGTACTGTGCATTGTTGGGTGAGTAAGTTTAAAGATGTTCAAGCGGAAACGTCTGACCTGTGCGACAAACAATGAGTTGGACATCCTGTGACAGCAACCACCAAGTTTCACAAGCAAACTATTGACAGATTGATTCAGGACGATCCTCATATCACTCAGAGAGAAACTGCAAGCGCAATTGGCATTTCACAAGAATGTGTGGGTCACATTATTGCTTTGCTTGGCTATCAGAAGATCTGTGCACGACGGGTACCCTAGATTCTGACTCCTGAAATGAGAGTGCAAAGACTTGAAATTTGCCAGGAACTCCTCTCACGTTACGAGAATGAAGGTGACACCTTTCTCCATTCAACTGTGAAAGGAGGAAAAACATGGGTACACCATTACGACCTGTAGACAAAACTTCAGTCTATGGAACTTCGACACAGACTCGCCCCAGAAAAAGAAATTCAAGATGCAGTCCTCAGCTGGAAAAATCATGGCTACAGTGTTCTGGGACGCAGATTGTGGAACAACAAGAAATTCAGGGCATTATATCACAACGCTGCGAACTCTGAAACAATGGCTAACAAGGGTCCGAAAGGAAAAGGGGAATGTTTCCCTGCAGCATGACAATGCCAAACCACAGACTCCATGTGCCATCACAGCAGAACTTCAGACACTGAATCTCACCATGGTACGGCAACCTCCATACAGTACAGATTTAGCACCATCTGACATCCAACTGTTCCCGATAATGAAAGATGACCTGCGAGGACATCATTATGCTTCTGATGAAGACGTTGAAGTAACTGTGAGACTGTGGTTGCGGAAACAGAGTGTAGCGAATGTGTTGTTGTTGTTGTGGTCTTCAGTCCTGAGACTGGTTTGATGCAGCTCTCCATGCTATTCTATCCTGTGCAAGCTTCTTCATCTCCTAGTACCTACTGCAGCCTACATCCTTCTGAATTTGCTTAGTGTATTCATCTCTTGGTCTCCCTCTACGATTTTTACCCTCCACGCTGCCCTCCAGTGCTAAATTTGTGATCCCTTGATGTCTCAAAACATGTCCTACCAACTGATCCCTTCTTCTAGTCAAGTTGTGCCACAAACTTCTCTTCTCCCCAATCCTATTCAATACCTCCTCATTAGTTACGTGATCTACCCATCTAATCTTCAGCATTCTTCTGTAGCACCACATTTCGAAAGCTTCTATTCTCTTCTTGTCCAAACTGGTTATCGTCCATGTTTCACTTCCATACATGGCTACACTCCATACAAATACTTTCAGAAACGACTTCCTGACACTTAAATCTATACTCGATGTTAACAAATTTCTCTTCTTCAGAAACGATTTCCTTGCCATTGCCAGTCTACATTTTATATCCTCTCTACTTCGACCATCGTCAGTTATTTTACTCCCTAAATAGCAAAACTCCTTTGCTACTTTAAGTGTCTCATTTCCTAATCTAATCCCCTCAGCATCACCCGATTTAATTTGACTACATTCCATTATCCTCGTTTTGCTTTTGTTGATGTTCATCTTATATCCTTCTTTCAAGACACTGTCCATTCCGTTCAACTGCTCTTCCAAGTCCTTTGCTGTCTCTGACAGAATTACAATGTCATCGGCGAACCTCAAAGTTTTTATTTCTTCTCCATGGATTTTAATACCTACTCCGAATTTTTCTTTTGTTTCTTTTACTGCTTGCTCAATATTCAGATTGAATAACATCGGGGAGAGGCTACAACCCTGTCTCACTCCTTTCCCAACCACTGCTTCCCTTTCATGCCCCTAGACTCTTATAACTGCAATCTGGTTTCTGTACAACTTGTAAATAGCCTTTCGCTCCCTGTATTTTACCCCTGCCACCTTCAGAATTTGAAAGAGAGTATTCCAGTTAGCTTTGTCAAAAGCTTTCTCTAAGTCTACAAATGCTAGAAATGTAGGTTTGCCTTTCCTTAATCTTTCTTCTAAGATAAGTCGTAAGGTTAGTATTGCCTCACGTGTTCCAACATTTCTACGGAATCCAAACTGATCTTCCCCGAGGTCCGTTTCTACCAGTTTTTCCATTCATCTGTAAAGAATTCGCGTTAGTATTTTGCAGCTGTGACTTATTAAACTGATAGTTCGGTAATTTTCACATCTGTCAACACCTGCTTTCTTTGGGATTGGAATTATTATAATCTTCTTCAAGTCTGTGGGTATTTCGCCTGTCTCATACATCTTGCTCACCAGATAGTATATTTTTGTAATGACTGACTCTCCCAAGGCCATCAGTAGTTCTAATGGAATGTTGTCTACTCCCGAGGCCTTGTTTCGACTCAGGTCTTTCAGTGCTCTGTCAAACTCTTCACGCAGTATCTTATCTCCCATTTCATCTTCATCTACATCCTCTTCCATTTCCATAATATTGTCCTCAAGTACATCGCCCTTGTATAAACCCTCTATATACTCCTTCCACCTTTCTGCCTTCCCTTCTTTGCTTAGAACTGGGTTGCCATCTGAGCTCTTGATATTCATACAAGTGGTTCTCTTCTCTCCAAAGGTCTCTTTAATTTTCCTGTAGGCAGTATCTATCTTACCCCTAGTGAGACAAGCCTCTACATCCTTACATTTGTCCTCTAGCCATCCCTGCTTAGCCATTTTGCACTTCCTGTCGATCTCATTTTTGAGACGTTTGTATTCCTTTTTGCCTGCTTCATTTACTGCATTTTTATATTTTCTCCTTTCGTCAATTAAATTCAATATTTCTTCTGTTACACAAGGATTTCTATTAGCCCTCGTCTTTTTACCTACTTGATCCTCTGCTGCCTTCACTACTTCATCCCTCAGAGCTACCCATTCTTCTTCTACTGTATTTCTTTCCCCCATTCCTGTCAATTGTTCCCTTATGCTCTCCCTGAAACTCTGTACAACCTCTGGTTCTTTCAGTTTATCCAGGTCCCATCTCCTTAAATTCCCGCCTTTTTGCAGTTTCTTCAGTTTCAATCTGCAGTTCATAACCAATAGATTGTGGTCAGAATCCACATCTGCCCCTGGAAATGTCTTACAATTTAAAACCTGGTTCCTAAATCTCTGTCTTACCATTATGTAATCTATCTGATACCTTTTAGTATCTCCAGGATTCTTCCAGGTATACAACCTTCTTTCATGATTCTTGAACCAAGTGTTAGCTATGATTAAGTTATGCTCTGTGCAAAATTCTACAAGGCGGCTTCCTCTTTCATTTCTTCCCCCCAATCCATATTCACCTACTATGTTTCCTTCTCTCCTTTTTCCTACTGACGAATTCCAGTCACCCATGACTATTAAATTTTCCTCTCCCTTCACTACCTGAATAATTTCTTTTATCTCGTCGTACATTTCATCAATTTCTTCATCATCTGCAGAGCTAGTTGGCATATAAACTTGTACTACTGTAGTAGGCATGGGCTTTGTGTCTATCTTGGCCACAATAATGCGTTCACTATGCTGTTTGTAGTAGCTAACCCGCACTCCTATATTTTTATTCATTATTAAACCTACTCCTGCATTACCCCTATTTGATTTTGTATTTATAACCCTGTAATCACCCGACCAAAAGTCTTGTTCCTCCTGCCACCGAACATCACTAATTCCCACTATATCTAACTTTAACGTATCCATTTCCCTTTTTAAATTTTCTATCCTACCTGCCCGATTAAGGGATCTGACATTCCACGCTCCGATCCGTAGAATGCCAGTTTTCTTTCTCCTGATAACGACGTCCTCTTGAGTAGTCCCCGCCCGGAGATCCGAATGGGGGACTATTTTACCTCCGGAATATTTTACCCAAGAGGACGCCATCATCATTTAATCATACAGTAAAGCTGCATGTCCTCGGGAAAAGTTACGGCTGTAGTTTCCCCTTGCTTTCAGCCGTTCGCAGTACCAGCACAGCAAGGCCGTTTTGGTTAATGTTACAAGGCCAGATCAGTCCATAATCCAGAATGTTGCCCCTGCAACTACTGAAAAGGCTGCTGCCCCTCTTCAGGAACCACATGTTTGTCTGGCCTCTCAACAGATACCCCTCCGTTGTGGTTGCACCTACGGTACGGCCATCTGTATTGCTGAGGCACACAAGCCTCCCCACCAACGGCAAGGTCCATGGTTCATGGGGGGATCTGCTTGCTTTATTTATTTCTTTGTTTGTTGCCCTTGGTGTCAATGTACTGTGTTGCTACACTGGCTGAAAAATGGGTTGTGGATTCCAACACTGACTACTGTAAATAATGTAGCCAACAAGTACACATTCGCGTTTCACCGTAGTGTACTTTCACTTTGCACGACCCTCCCCCCCCCCCTCCCCCAATAATACATAGTTATATACATATGGCCATTACAGAAATTACAATTAAAACTTAACTTGTTAAATTAACTGAATACATTGAAAAATTACATCTTTTTAACAGTTTCTTCTACCACAAGAGTTAGGCCAAATTATTTGTTTAAATGATGAAATTAACAAATATCGTTACGCAAACAGTACTTTTGACAGAACTGTTAATCACATTGGAATTGAGGGCTTGCTTTGCTAATATGTTTTCGAATAGGGCCAAATCAATACTTTAAGATTACTAGTATTTGCTCCTCCAAATGTTTATAATTAGTACAGAATTTATATTTGTTTATATGTCAACAATAGAACTTAAGTTATGAAACTGATTTCACTCTATAACAAAAGATACTAACTAGGAATAGTCTAAATAAATTAGAAAATCAATTACATACATAAAACTAAGCACAAAATTAGATCTGGTGTTATTTACTTTAAAACTGAGGGCCAATCTTTCTCTATTTTGAAAATACAGATTATACTCATTATGCTAATGGTAAATAGTTAAAAGTAACAAAACAAATTTAAGGAGGCAGATGGCAAAACAAGATGGGAATTAAAATTATCCCAGCTTATTCGTCACAAGAGTGTCAACTTCTTCCGTGACGGCTTCAGAAAACTTGTTCATTGTTGGCAGGCAAGTTACAAATTGGCCAAACTTCAAAAACTTTGCATGTAAAGCTTCCTGGTGGATAACACACAGATTTTGGAAATGAATCCTATTTGGCACAAAGAGCAAGAAACCCATTACCTTTTCACTCATTGATCTGTAATAGTAACAACCTTTGAGTGTGCAAAGTCAGTACCCTTCACAAATTTCAGGAATGCAGTAAATACGTCTTCTCCTATAGTGTCAGCACTTTCATGAACTCCTGCTCAACCGTAAAATCATGAAAGACCATAGTAATACAAACACATAACTTTCCAATATTGGAATGTCACGCTTTCATCAAACTGAAGCAAAAAACATTCACGTTATAAGCTCCCTTCTCCATGGAGATTATATGGGTTAATTAATGGTTATTATGTTACAATCCTCTTGTTGTAGTTGACCATGTATTTGGAGACTTTTTTTCATTGTTAAATGCAATGGTGTGGCACCAACTGAGGAGACGCATTAAGAACTGGTAAAATTTAATTTATTTCCTTTATCATACTGCACAAATATAAACACACTATTATTCAAACTGTGTGCCACTACTATCAAACATACAGATAAATCCTTCGCTATGCAACCCCCTTTGGCTCACGCAGCCTACACCTTCCACAGCCTCTCAACAACTGTCTCTCCTAGCGACACTCTGCACCACTGGGCATTGCCGCCCTCCAAAGAACAACCACTTACAGATACTACACACCAGTACCCTCACAATGTGAGTACCAGGTTGTGAAGTTACAACCTCCTCTAGCATTACTTTTCCTCAACCGAAGTTGTCAATACCAGAAATATTTTTCAAATTTTGGACAGGTAAGTATTATCTCAGCTGTTTATCTGAAAAATGTAATATAATTTTATACACACTATGTTATATTCCAAGCTAAATACTATGAAAGGGTATTGGTTTATTTTCGTTGTTACAATCAATGTGTACTAGCTCTGAATGTGCAGTAAACTTTTTTTTAGATATATTTGAAATTACAAGATATTTAAATGATTAATGGAAAATCTCATATAAAGATGTGAAACAAATACTAACAAAGAGATAGAGGGGCTGGCCAGTACTTACCTCATCTCAGTACAGCCGATAGATCCACATAAAACAGAACCGAAAATTTACGTTCCTAGATTTCGGAAGAAATGTTCCTTCATCGGGGAGGAGAGAGGGGAAAGAAAGGGAAGAAGGGAAAGGAGATACAGTTACTCACAACCCAGGTTATGAAGCAACAGGGAAAGGAAAATAGGGAGGGTAGCAAGGATGGAGGCATGGTTGTCAGAGGGAAGCCAAAGATATTCTACTGTAAGTACTGTGCCAGCTTCAAACCAAAGAGGATGCATACAGAAGTAAAGAGGTATATAGTATAAAGATAAACACAACTATGTACGATGAAAAGATGCGTGAATGGCTAAAGAGGAAAGGGAAAGAGTAGAAGATTGAAGAGTAAATGGGAGTGAGGTTGTTTAACATAGGTTCAGTCCAGGGGGATGGCGGGATGAAAGGATGTGTTGGAGTGCAAGTTCCCATCTCCGCAGTTCAGAGGGACTGGTGTTGGGTGGGAGAAGCCAAATGGCACATACGGTGTAGCAGGTTCCTAGGTCCGTAGAATTATGCTGGAGGGCATGCTCCGCTACTGGCTATTGGGCATCTCCTAGGCGGACAGTTCGTCTGTGTCCGTTCATGCGCTCAGCCAGTTTAGTTGTTGTCATGCCGATGTAAAAGGCTGTGCAGTGCAGGCATGTCAGTTGATAAATGACGTGTGTAGTTTCACACGTGGCCCTGCCTTGAATTGTGTATGTTTTACCAGTAGCGGGGCTGGAGTAGGTGGTTGTGGGGGGATGCATGGGGCAGGTTTTGCAGCGGGGTCGGTTACAGGGGTAGGAACCGCTGGGTAGAGAAGGTAGTCTGGGAATATTGTAGGGTTTAACAAGGATGTTGCGGAGGTTAGGGGGGCGACGAAAGGAAACTCTGGGTGGTGTGGGGAGAATTTTGTCAAGGGATGATCTCATTTCAGGGGTTGACTTGAGAAAGTCATATCCCTGGTGGAGTAATTTGTTGATGTTTTCGAGGCCAGGATAATATTGGGTGACAAGGGGAATGCTTCTGTGTAACAGAAACAGTAAAAGCTGATATTTTTGCAGTTAATTTTAGCAAAAATAGAAGAAATTAAGACAGATAACAATAGCAAATTAGACAAAGTGCAAGATCAGATGGACTAACTTAACAATAAAGTTTCAGCACTAAAAAATAGGTTGTCTGAGAGGTTAAAAAGTGTGAATGAAAAAGTTGATGTTTTAGAAAATAAATTTATTGTTTTGGAAAATGAGTTGGAAGTTGAGACAGTGAGACAATCAAAGAATGTTGATGATGTAAGACTTGAACAGAAGGCTGTAGCGGAAAAAAATGGAACAAAATTTCACCAGTTTAAACCAAAAAAATTTAAATGTTGAAAACAATATGCAAACTAATGTAACTGTTTTAGATAAAAAAAAAATTCAGCAGTTCAGGAAATTTATGAGCCAAAGTCTGTGTGCAAACAGTGGTATTGCACGGTCCAACACTCCTATCAAAAGTTTTCCATCAGAAAATTTACATCCAGTGGATTTTCTGCACCTCTGTGGAGATAGTTTTGTGTCAGATATGAATGACAATCAACACATTAAATTTGTTAAAAGATGTCTTGAAGGTGAAGCTCTGTCACGGGTAAATTTAAATTTAAGTCAGTGGGAAACTTATCAGTTTCGAGAAAAGTTTTTTAAATAAATTTTGGTCCAAAGCTGCACAGGAGAGAATCAAAAGTGCATTTTTGAATGGTCCTAATTACAGGAATAGGGATGGCACTTTGAAAGAATTTTTAAGAGCCAACTTAAAAAATCATCACGCCTTGACAAACCATTTGACAAAATCACCTCGATTGATGCCACTTAAAAGGAGATTACCTGAAAGATTGTAGTGCGATCTAGTACAAGGACCTGACAATTGTCTTAAACATTTTTTACGATGCTGGATAGGGCATTAGGAAGAAGTGTGTATCATAATAATTGAAATGATAGGAAAAACAATGGGAGTAATTGCAGAAACAGAGATAATGGTAACTTCTATCAGGATCAAAGTGCCAATAGAGGCACACATTTTGATCAGCAGCGGAATAATGTGGATAACCATGGGCATTTTAATAGAAGAAACAATCATAGAAGTAACAAATCTGGAAACTGCAGTTTGCCTCAATGAAGGTCCACAGTTTTGGGGAGAGAAACGTAATGAGCACAAAACCCCCAAGTTACATTTGCAATTAGACAATAATGATAGGGTTAATGATATGGCTCATGTATCTGAAATTGAACAGAAGGAATATAAGAGTTCTCATTTATGTTTTGATCAAAAGTTTTGGGATTCTGTTTAATTATGGGGATGTACGTGCTAATCACAAACCAAAATATGAAAGTAGTGAGAATTTTGAAGTAGTATGTACTAATGATTTCTTCTCTTGGTTGGCAAACAGTGTTATTGATGTATGTAATCAGGTGATGACTGTATTGGATCTGAATTAAGTGATATTTTTTATGCATATGATGATATAAGATAGAGTCATGGAATACCAGTCTAGTCAAAACAGTTTTTCATTAAGGTCATGCAGAATAATGATCCAAACAGTAAAGGTGAGTTATCTGTTAGCCTAGAGAATAAAGCTGAAAACTTTTTGAAATTGTCTGGGACGAGATTGGTGATGACATAGATAAATGTGCATTCTGGAATAACTTATCTGTCGTTAGTCAGAATTTGTATCCGTAATTTTGACAGTAATGTGTTTAGTGTTCCTTCTGTAACAAGTGATGTTAGTTGTGCCATAGAATCCATTCATTGTGTTCAATCTCTACCTGACAACATGAGTAACCAACGTAACGCAACAGTACCAGTAAAGTTGATAAAACCCTGTAAAGACAGTGTGGATGTAGCATTTGATGAAATTGAAAGTGATCTTTTGCAGGAAGTATCTGACAACAGAAAGGATGTTTTAGATTTTGGGCACCCTTACATTAAAATTAAAGCTGATCAGTGGGGAGGTAACTGATTGATACAGATAGCACAAGTTGTGGTGTATCTGAACAATTTAGGGACAAGATCAAGTATAGTAAGAATTTTGTGGAAATGCCAATTGTAGGTGTAAAGATAAGAGGAGCTACAGGCAAGCAATGCAAGTTTGTGAAATCTCAAGTGCTGTTAACTCTTAGTGTAGAAGACAAGACCTTTGATCATGGATGCATGATGATCCCTAACCTGGAAGAAAATATACACTATGTTTCCAGGTTCATACAACTGTATAATTGTGTTTTATTTGTCAGGAATGTAGTATGTAAAATGTGATTTCTGAAGTTCTGTCTTATACACTGAATGACTTTATATCTATGCCATACTATATTTGCAGGTTCAGACAACTATATAATTGTTTTGTAATGGATTTGTGCTTTAGAATTTGATACATATATGCCATGATACTATATGAGTAGACCCCTCTTACAATTTTGAGTGAAGACTCATTTTATACTGTTAAAAATTAGGAATAATATCTTAGTATATCTGTGTGTATCACCTTAATAGTTCACTTTTTCATTGCATTAGCTCTGTTTATCAATTTCATATGTGAACACTTTTTAATCCATTGTGACGTAAACCCTGTATATTTGTTTTTTCAATACAAATAGGCAAAGCATATGCTGTGTGATATGAAGGAAGGATTGAACAGCATACTTAGTACACAGAAAAATATTGCAGGATTTGATGTGAATGCTAGACAGGAAGTAACCTACCCGTTGGAGCATGTGATGAGAAATCAAGGGAGGAAACCGAAAGATGTGGGTGGTCCACTCCCCCCACTCCTGTATGGCTGCACCCTTGCTGGTGCAGTCGACTTACAAGAGATCAGAGGTGCTGGGTTATGTACATCTGTCAACTAAATGTGTTGTGTCTGAAATTTGTAAATTGTTAGCCAAGAAATTATACTATATGAAGAATTCCTGGAACTATTTGTTCAGAAAAGAAGTCACTGCTATGGACAGTGTTATTCCACATAAATGTTCGTTTTTTTTCAAGTATGGGGATTAACTTCCCAGTACATTATGTAACTTTAAAACAATATGTATTTTTTTATCAACTGTAAATGAATCTTCTATGTATGTAGGTTAGTTTGTATGAACTATTAGTAAATAGTGTGGAAGACATTTACAAGTATAGACAGTATAAAAGATGTATACATTTCTGATTCCACAAACTGGATTCGGTCTTCAAGTTACTCGATTATGTCCCCGTTCAAAGCTATTTATGACTCTGATTACCTGTATTTATCCTGACAAGAAGGAGGCCTCAGAGACGGCCAACCGATTCGGCTCAGATTTGGCAGGTCGCTTGTGTACAACCTAAAACGAAGGAATCCAAGATATTTTGGGTCAACACCCCTGCGTTTTTGAGAAAATCACACCAAAAGGTTATGACGAGTGATCGATTCAAAATTGGCGGGATCGATAGATAATTGTAAATAGAGTATTTTTCATCATCAGGTATGCGGTCCGAAAATGCAGACTTTTCCAGAAATCGAGGTGAGAAACTTTTACAACTGCCGCTTCTGTAACCACATGGTTAACGCCTCTCGTAAACAGCGCCGATAGCGCAGCGGCCAAGGTAAGCCGGCATGGTAGCTCAGTGTGTTCGGTCAGAGAGCCAGTTGGCCTCTGTAATAACAAAACTGAGTGGAAGGATCAACCACTGAACTTGAACAGGATGTCTTGCGACGTCCGCAACGATCAATAACGAACAAAATGCAAAAAAGTTAACTGGCTGGGAATTGGAAAACCCGGGTTCGAATCCTGAAGAAACCTAGTGGATGTTATTGTTTTCGTTTGTATTTTTCCATATCTCAATTGATAGGGATAGGAGGGTTAATAGTGTAAGTAAATCAATAAGGAATGATAATAATAAGGAAGGCAAACTAATTTCCCAAACGCCGTGAGTTACTAAAGTATCAAACTTTTAAGCCTTGTAACATGGTCACAGATAGCCAACCGTGCGATGCTTGTTTACAGCGAGGCATGGGATAGAATGCATGCGGGGAGAGTTATGTTGTCCCGGTTGCCTCTTCGTCATATCATAGAGAGGGAACAGTGTAGCTGTCGAAAGATTGCATTCATTAGGTGCTCTTGGTGCCATGAGTTTATTTGTTTGGAATGTTTATATGACAAGTACCATCCATCTAGTTGTTCGAAGAAAAGTGAGGGCACGTAACAGTGAATGGAAGAGCCACTGTAAAGTGACCTGGAGTAACATTTTAGTTGTTTACTATCCCAAGAGGTTTGAGAAATTTATTTGCCCACCTTATTAACCCTCCTATTCATATCAATTGAGATATGGAAAATACAAACCAAAATAATAATATCCACTATGTTTCTTCGCGATTCGCAGCCCTTTACCTTGGCCATTGCGCTATCAGTGCTGTCAGCGAAAAGCGTTGACCATGTGGGTACAGGAGCGGCAGTTGTAAAAGTTTCTTAACTCGATTTCTGGAAAAGTCTGCATTTTCGGACCCCATACCTGATGATGAAAATTGCTCTATTTACAATTATCTATCGATCCCGCCAATTTTGAGTCGATCGCTCGTCATAACCTTTAGGAGTGATTTTCTAAAAAACGTGGGGATGTCGACCCAAAATATCTTAAGAGTCCTTCATTTTAGGTTGTACACAAGCGACCTGCCAAATCTGAGCCGAATCGGTTGGCCGTGTCTGAGGCCTTCCCCTTGTGAGTACTGCAATATTGTATCACATAACTTACTGTTATCTGATTATGAACTTTATTCATTTTGTTGTCGAAACATTTTTGCTAGTGAATGCTGGTGTGGTTTAGATTCTTGGGTTGGTCCCCACATCATTTAAGCTTAGGTCCTAATATTTTTTTCATTATTTTCTCCTTTCCACGAGTCAACATATCCTATATTCGTACTCACGACTAAATATATTCTTCTGGTCTGTACCTGTCTTGAGTTTTTCGAGTCAGCTCACTTAATCGTACACTTAGACCCTAAATTTTTTCTCTCTTCTCTTTTTGAAGATTTTGAAATTGTGACTTTATAGATGTAAACTTGCAATTTGTAATTTTAGTAATTTACATTGTCTCTGTACTAATTCATATAGTTTAGTGTTGTAGTTTTGACTTTCTATCATTTGTCTTGTGACAGAATGTTCTGCAGATCTGAATACCATGTTCTCATATGTTACGTTTCCTGTACTATGTTATAATCGGATACTTCAATACATTGGTATTCTATCCGTTGGCATCATTTCATACACCTTTTAGCAAACCTTATAGTCGTTCACAAAATGTTGTAAACACATTGTTTCCAAATTTTGTGAGGGGGATATTGTAAAGGGGCATCCTCCTCTAGCATTACCTTTCCTGAACAGAAGTAGTAGATACCAGAAATAGTTTTCAAATTTTATACAGGTCAATATTGTCCCAGCTGTTTATCTGAAAAATTTCATATAATTTTATACACAATGTGTTATTTTTCAAGCCAAAATCTATAAAAAGGAATTACTTTATTTTTGTTGTTAAAATTATTATTTTTTTTAAATATTTGAAATTACAAAATATTTAGCACACTTAAAATTTCTATTGTTAATTACACAATTTAATACTACTGTTTATTACATTTATTTCTGGATTCATTTATAAAATAATAATACAATTTCATTTGTCAAGAAAGATTGTAAACCCTTTGGATTATTGTTTTTAGTGCAAAGTATTTTCCATTGTTGGCCACTACATTCTCCCATCTTTCGGGCAGTGTGCGAATCCAAAATTGTTCATCTTTTGAAGCGATCCATGAATCGATCCAATTTGTGATTTCTTCATGAGGTTGGAAGTGTTGGTCAGTCAGGCAGTGTGTCATTGATCTAAACGAGTGTTAGGCAGAGGGAGCAATGTCTGGAGAATATGGCGGGTGGGATGGGACTTCCCATTTAAATGTTTCCAAATACGTTTCGACCTCTTTTGCAAAGTGAGGTTGAGTGTTTTGTGCTGCAAAATCACTTTATCATGGCTCTCGCTGTATTGCGGCCATTTGTCTTTTAATGCTCTGCTCAAACACAATAATTGCATTCGATAACGAGCACCTGTGATTGTTTCATTTGGTTTTAACACCTCATAGTACACGACGCCAAGCTGGTCCCACCAAATGCAGAGCGTGATCTTGGAGCCATGAATATTCAGTTTGGCCGTTGATGTGGAAGCATGACCAGGCTATCCCCGAGATTTTTTGCTGTTATGTCTGCACTATAACACAACAAATATTCCATGATAACCAAATTTATTTGACCTGTCACTCAAAACAAAACATAAGTTCAACTACACAACACTTCGCTGGCTGTAGCACCAAAGAGAAATCAGAGTCACTAGTAGAGAATAGAAGTCCAAACCACTGCCAACCAGTCGATACCGACGCGTCACAAGTTTCCAGCCAGGGAGGCCACAGTATGGTTCGACTGTCGTGAATCCAGCAGCCGGGTAGTAACACAGTCATCGGCGAAGATTGAACTGGTTAAACGGGCTCATGGAGCTCGCTTAAATCCACAGGACCAATCAGAGTGTTGGTAGATGGGGCTCTTATATGGTTGCTCACTCTGGTGGCAAGGGCAGCGCCACCAGGGTAATCTGTATCGATAGTGGTGTATACGCTGCCGCTAACCCCACGACGACCCGTTCACTTGCGCCAGTTGTTGACATCGTGTGCGGCACCAGCGGTACTCGCTGTGTGCCACGCGTGTTGTAGCACGCCGTGCCGAGTTGATGGCTGCTGTGCAGCGGCCGATACGACATTTGCATTTAGGGCTGTCGTAGTGAACCCATTTTTCGTCCCCAGTCACAATGCAATGCAGAAATCCCTTCTGTTTTTTCCTCTGAAGCAACTGTTCACAAACACGCAAATGCTGTTCAACGCCTCTTGGTTTCAGCTCACACGGAACCCAAGTTCCTTCTTTCTTAATCATGCCCATAGCCTCAAGACATTTTTAAATGGCTTGCTGTGTCACTCCCACTGATTGTGCCAATTCTTCTTGAGTATGATGCGAGTCTTCACTCAGCAATGTCTCCAATTCTGCATCTTCGAAAACATTCTCTCTTCCACCACTGTGCCAGTCTACGACGTTAAAATCACCATTCTTGAAGCGTTGAAACCACTCACGACACACACTTTCACTAATAGCGTCCTTACCATACTTGAGAGCATTCGATGAGACTCAATCGCTATTTTCTCCATATTGAAACAGCACAGTAACACCACCCGCAAATAACAAAAATTAGGCTCGTAACCTGACATTTTCAATCAAGAACAACTTCATTATGCAGACACAAATCAACTAATGTTTGAATGAGGTTATGTTGACCGAGGTCCAAGCAAACTGCCTGACATCTGCAATCTGTTTCTTTCGACCACTACTTACCGTTGTCGCCACCTATCCGCAAACGGCAGAAGCAAAGTTTTACACCTTGTACTATACCTTATAAACAGAAATGCTGTATCTAACCTTGTAATATGTAAGGCATAACACCAGTCCCGTGTCATTTTACTCTCCAAAATACGAATGGTATGTCTGGTCAGAACCTCTTAACATTGATGTCATTTGGACCAATTTCTGCTTAGTAATTTGGAAGGAAGATTAACATTTTATTGACAAGAAGGGGCAGAAACTCTTAATAGGACAAGGCTGAAGAGAAATGTACTTTTGAAAACCACCATCCCTGCAGCCACTTTTATTGATTTAGGGAAATCTCAGCAAACCTGTGGAATCTTGAACCCTGGTCTTGAGCGAGTGAGTTTAGTGCATTAATTGAACCACCTTCCTCCGTATAGAATAAATATGCTCTGGAGACTGGAACCTGTGTAGACTTACTGTGTCTCTGGGAAGCAGATTCTCTTTACCCCCCTCCATCATTTAGTTGTTGCTGATTATGTAATATATCATCCGAGTCTAGGACACACTATGTGATTATTGGTTTCAAGGAACAAATATTTTAATGAACAAATTTATCTGTACAAAAAAATATTTATACATGGCAGAGTGTCAGCTGCTGTTTTATCTGCAGCTGTAGTGTGATATGGTGAGATAATTATTACATGAAACATTATTCACAAATATTTTTAATTACAGTAAATTAAAGCAAAGTAAAAATCACAGAAATATGCTCAATGGCAACACAATCACAGTTTTATAGTCTCCTAATTGAACAGAGACAAAATAAATGGATGTCTGCAAAGGTTCAATAAATACAATAATGCTTTTACAGGGATAGTTTTAAGTTACACAAGATACAGTCCACCCTCTATTTAGCTGACATTAAACAGTAGCTTCTTTCATCACTGTAATATAAGGAAATATAAAAAACTTAATCTACTAAAAGCAGTATTGTCTTACATATTCATTATTTTTGATTCAGTGTCAATACTAAACACAGAGAGCTGTCATATTCCCTATTTAATATGTACCATGACACAAAAAGATTAAAATATACATCTGGTTTCACAATGTTCCAGTTTCGAAATATGGAAACTAATAAGACCTTGTGAAACTAACATATGTTCAATATAAGAGTTATACTAATGTGATGAATCATAGTGACATACTTAGTTGTCTTTCAATACAGTTCTTAGGCTAAAATAAGCTTAGACTGAGTGGCACAAGAGTTGCCTCTCATTGATAAAATAAGGAAGGAAATAATTTTTACGTAACACTGAGAATTACTTTTGGAATTTCAGACTGATTCCGAAGGTGTGCATACTGATGAGAAGAAATAACTATAGGCTTAAAAATGTTAAACTATTTCCTACTTTGTCATATATGAAATGACTTTTGTGCTCTTCTGTATAATGTTGTGTTGAATTTCCATTTTGTTTCCCTGAGACCACCAGAGAATATTCATGTAATAAGTCGCCAATCGAGTAGTAACAATATTTCTTAAATTTCCACATAAAAATAGGAGTACCCACAAATCACCACAAAGGGCAGTGCTAAATCTGGAGCAATAAGCTGTAAGACAGACAGCCAGTACTTCAATGACTCACAGTCACTTTTCTTTTTCAGTAATAGATTACACATTCAATTTGAGGAGTAAAAACCAAGGTGGTTTTGATCACATAAAGCATCTGAAATACCAGTGGGAATGGGAATTTTTTAGAGAGCAATCTTCATCTGCTGTAAGGAGGAAGCATTGCTATATATAATGTGGCTTTTTAAGAATGAGTGGTTCTGAATGTACATTAGTACACTTTTATGCTAAAAATAGATTATATATCTGTAATAGAGACACAAATACCAACCTTTCATCTATTATGGAATGATTATACAGAGATGAAACTTTGGCAGGCATTAAAATGTATGATGCAGGGCATGTTGAATGGTTAATTATATGGTTTGTGTGAGCTTCAAGTGTCACTGGAAATAACAAAATGCTGAATTACACAGGCTTCACCTCACACTCTGTTCCCCACCACAAATATTCTACTTATGGCACCAGCAAGTCCCTTCAGATCTTTGAAGCCTTCCTTGTTAACTACATAGCTCCAAGCTCTCCGTCTACCACATTAGTTTTTTTTCTGCAAGTAAGTGAATGAACATTTGACATTTTGGATTTTTACCTCCATTTCATGTGTAGGGAATGCATGTATTATTCTAACAAAATCAACAGCAATATTCTGCACTGCAGTGTAGAATGGGAAATGAAACTCCCCTAGTCTGATTTGGCCAACACAGACATGGAGAACACTAACGAGGTTAATCTTAGTATTTGTCATTACTGAGAAATTAATTTCATGTTAATCATTTTTATAACTTTATCTCTGACATTTTCTTGTTCTTTGTAACACACTTCTTGAAAATGATCTCATGTCTATGCTACTGGGTTGTACTTGTGAGAATAATACTTAATTTTCGACAGAAGAGGACGTTCTACTTTCTTTGATTTCTCTTAATGACAGAGGTAAAAAGGAAATTCATATAAAAAATTAATATAACCAATACAAAATCCTCCAGTGAACAGATAGGCAAGAGTATTGTATGACATACAGTAAGAGTGTGCAGTGAAAAGACAGACAAAAACACAGTATGACACGAACAATAAGAGAGCTAATGTCATGGAAATACTGCAACTTTCAATGATCACAATATTATCTATAAGAAATATAAATCATTACAATTTCATTAGCAAGTGTCACAAATACTTTTCTGATCACTACACTCATACACCACCAAAAGAAATAAAGACTGCTTAGCACTGTCATACATACAAGAGGATGTCTTACATGAAATGCCTACTCTTTGAGTGTTATTCATTCTAAAGATTACTGGCCTTTGGTATTCTTAGGTAAGACAGACTAGTACCTACACCGAATTCTACTCTTTATAAACCATTTTCCTAATGATTTCTCTTAATTACTGTTTGTTGATGACTTAACATCAACTTGAAGACAAATGCTGCAATCTTCTCATATGTTGCAAACATAAGTGCAGCAGTTAAAACAGTCTGAAGCAGTTTAGATTCCATTCCCTTGAAGAGTCCACCAACCCCATGTTTCCTACCAAAAGATAAACAGTGGAAGAGACATTAGTAACAATGCTGTAAAATGTGCCTCTGTATATATATATATATATATATATAGAGGGAAACATTCCACATGGGAAAAATATACCTAAAAACAAAGATGATGTGACTTACCAAACGAAAGCGCTGGCACGTCGATAGACACACAAACACAAACATACACACAAAATTCAAGCTTTCGCAACAAACTGTTGCCTCATCAGGAAAGAGGGAAGGAGAGGGAAAGACGAAAGGATGTGGGTTTTAAGGGAGAGGGTAAGGAGTCATTCCAATCCCGGGAGCGGAAAGACTTACCTTAGGGGGAAAAAAGGACAGGTATACACTCGCACACACACACACACACACACACGCAGCGAGGACAGAAACCTCGCGTAGAGCAAAAGGGCAAAAGCTGGCTTGATCCCGATGTTCACCATCCGTGGGATTAAGCCTGAACGCCTCTAAGGCCGAATCCCGTCTAGCCATTGTGGCAACGATATCGCTAAGGAGTCCTGAGGGTCGAAAGGCTCGAAAATACGTGACTTTACTAGGCGCGGTCGACCCACGTGGCGCCGCGCCGTACAGGCCCAACTTGTTTGCCGGATGGGCCACTCGGGCGGTGCTGTCTGGGATCTGTTCCCGGCCCCGCCCTGCCCCTACCGGTCGATCATGGGTGTCTATATTTCGATGTCGGGACTCGGAATCATCTGTAGACGACTTAGGTACCGGGCGGGGTGTTGTACTCGGTAGAGCAGTTGCCACGCTGCGATCTGTTGAGACTCAGCCCTAGCCCTAGCTCATATATGAGTGTGTGTGCGAGTGTATACCTGTCCTTTTTTCCCCCTAAGGTAAGTCTTTCCGCTCCCGGGATTGGAATGACTCCTTACCCTCTCCCTTAAAACCCACATCCTTTCGTCTTTCCCTCTCCTTCCCTCTTTCCTGATGAGGCAACAGTTTGTTGCGAAAGCTTGAATTTTGTGTGTGTGTTTGTGTTTGTGTGTCTATCGACGTGCCAGCGCTTTCGTTTGGTAAGTCACATCATCTTTGTTTTTAGGTATATATATAAAAACAAAGATGATGTGACTTACCAAATGAAAGTGCTAGAAGACACACAAACGAACACAAACATACACACAAAATTCAAGCTTTCGCAACAAACTGTTGCCTCATCAGGAAAGAGGGAAGGAGAGGGAAAGACGAAAGGATTTGGGTTTTAAGGGAGAGGGTAAGGAGTCATTCCAATCCCGGGAGCGGAAAGACTTACCTTAGGGGGAAAAAAGGACGGGTATACACTCGCGCGCACACACACACACACACACACACACACACATATTCATCCACACATATACAGACACAAGCAGACATATACAGAGGCAAAGAGTTTGGGCAGAGATGTCAGTCGAGGCAGAAGTGCAGAGGCAAAGATGTTGTTGAATGACAGGTGAGGTATGAGTGGCGGCAACTTGAAATTAGCGGAGATTGAGGCCTGGTGGATAACGGGAAGAGAGGATATATTGAAGAGCAAGTTCCCATCTCCGGAGTTCGGATAGGTTGGTGTTAGTGGGAAGTATCCAGATAACCCGGATGGTGTAACACTGTGCCAAGATGTGCTGGCCGTGCACCAAGGCATGTTTAGCCACAGGGTGATCCTCATTACGAACAAACACTGTCTGCCTGTGTCCATTCATGCGAATGGACAGTTTGTTGCTGGTCATTCCCACATAGAATGCGTCACAGTATAGGCAGGTCAGTTGGTAAATCACGTGGGTGCTTTCACACGTGGCTCTGCCTTTGATCGTGTACACCTTCCGGGTTACAGGACTGGAGTAGGTGGTGGTGGGAGGGTGCATGGGACAGGTTTTACACCGGGGGCGGTTACAAGGGTAGGAGCCAGAGGGTAGGGAAGGTGGTTTGGGGATTTCATAGGGATGAACTAAGAGGTTACGAAGGTTAGGTGGACGGCGGAAAGACAGTCTTGGTGGAGTGGGGAGGATTTCATGAAGGATGGATCTCATTTCAGGGCAGGATTTGAGGAAGTCTTATCCCTGCTTCAGAGCCACATTCAGAGTCTGATCCAGTCCCGGAAAGTATCCTGTCACAAGTGGGGCACTTTTGTGGTTCTTCTGTGGGAGGTTCTGGGTTTGAGAGGATGAGGAAGTGGCTCTGGTTATTTGCTTCTGTACCAGGTCGGGAGGGTAGCTGCGGGATGCGAAAGCTGTTGTCAGGTTGTTTGTGTAATGGTTCAGGGATTCCAGACTGGAACAGATTCCTTTGCCACGAAGACCTCGGCTGTAGGGAAGGGACCGTTTGATGTGGAATGGGTGGCAGCTGTCATAATGGAGATGCTGTTGCTTGTTGGTGGGTTTGATGAGGGCGGACGTGTGAAGCTGGCCATTGGACAGGTGGAGGTCAACATCAAGGAAAGTGGCATGGGATTTGGAGTAGGACCAGGTGAATCTGATGGAACCAAAGGAGTTGAGGTTGGAGAGGAAATTCTGGAGTTCTTCTTCACTGTGAGTCCAGATCATGAAGATGTCATCAATAAATCTGTACGAAACTTTGGGTTGGCAGGCCTGGGTAACCAAGAAAGCTTCCTCTAAGTGACCCATGAATAGGTTGGCGTACGAGGGGGCCATCCTGGTACCCATGGCTGTTCCCTTTAATTGTTGGTATGTCTGGCCTTTAAAAGTGAAGAAGTCGTGGGTCAGGATGAAGCTGGCTAAGGTAATGAGGAAAGATGTTTTAGGTAGGGTGGCAGGTGATCGGCGTGAAAGGAAGTGCTCCATCGCAGCGAGGCCCTGGACGTGCGGGATATTTGTGTATAAGGAAGTGGCATCAATGGTTACAAGGATGGTGTCCGGGGGTAACGGATTGGGTAAGGGTTCCAGGTGTTCGAGAAAGTGGTGGGTGTCCTTGATGAAGGATGGGAGACTGCATGTAATGGGTTGAAGGTGTTGATCTACGTAGGCAGAGATACGTTCTGTGGGGGCTTGGTAACCAGCTACAATGGGGCGGCCGGGATTGATTGGGTTTGTGAATTTTAAGAAGAAGGTAGGGGTGCGGGGTGTCGGTGGGGTCAGGAGATTGATGGAGTCAGGTGAAAGGTTTTGTAGGGGGCCTAAGGTTCTGAGGATTCCTTGAAGCTCCGCCTGGACATCAGGAATGGGATCACCTTGGCAAACTTTGTATGTGGTGTTGTCTGAAAGCTGACGCAGTCCCTCAGCCACATACTCCCGATGATCAAGTACCATGGTCGTGGAACCCTTGTCCGCCGGAAGGATGACGATGGACCGGTCAGCCTTCAGATCATGGATAGCCTGGGCTTTAGCAGTGGTGATGTTGGGAGTAAGATTAAGGTTTTTTAAGAAGGATTGAGAGGCAAGGCTGAAAGTCAGAAATTCCTGGAAGGTTTGGAGAGGGTGATTTTGAGGAAGAGGAGGTGGGTCCCGCTGTGACGGAGGACGGAACTGTTCCAGGCAGGGTTCAATTTGGATAGTGTCTTGGGGAGTTGGATCATTAGGAGTAGGATTAGGATCATTTTTCTTCGTGGCAAAGTGATACTTCCAGCAGAGACTACGGGTGTAGGACAGTAAATCTTTGACGAGGGCTGTTTGATTGAATCTGGGAGTGGGGCTGAAGGTGAGGCCTTTGGATAGGACAGAGGTTTGGATTGGGAGAGAGGTTTGGAGGAAAGGTTAACTACTGAATTAGGGTGTTGTGGTTCCAGATTGTGTTGATTGGAATTTTGAGGTTTTGGAGGGAGTGGAGCTGGAAGTGGGAGATTGAGTAGATGGGAGAGACTGGGTTTGTGTGCAATGAGAGGAGGTTGAGGTTTGCTGGAAAGGTTGTGAAGGATGAGTGAGTTGCCTTTCCGGAGGTGGGAAACCAGGAGATTGGATAGTTTTTTGAGGTGAAGGGTGGCATGCTGTTCTAATTTGCGGCTGGTCTGCAGGAGGATGTTCTGAACAGCCGGTGTGGATGTGGGAGAGGAAAGATTGAGGACTTTTATTAAGGATATATATATATATATATATATATATACACATTTTTTTAATTAAGAAAATTAATTCTGGTATTGTAAAATAAAGTTTCTGTTACAGTATTTGTTTCATTGTGTACATTGTGCATGCTACAGCTAACTGTTTAGTGACAATAATACCACAAACCAGTGTAACACAAACTTTTAGATAATTTGCTACATAAAGAATACTAAATACACCAAAAAATAACAGTTGAACTGTCCAAGAAAGTGTGTTTGAATTTATCTCTGGGCAAGTGCAATTCTGCAAAACATTTCAACGATGTTTCAATAACATTATTTGGGGGGGGGGGGGGGGGGGGGGGAAGGCTGATCACTTGTTGGAACTACTGCTCTATTGGCTTTGTAATATTGATAGATTACAAGTGAGAAGTACAAGAGGTAATGATATTTGAATGATCAGATGATTAATGTTTTATATCCTTCAGAAGGCTGCATGCCAATTTCAACCACCACCTTGCTCCTTGAATAGTGTAGACTGAAAGTCATATAGTCACTTTTCCCATTCCATACACCACAGAAATATCAAGTTTCAAACAATCCCCACCAAGTTACCAAATTAAAGCTTCTTAAATATTACTGCTTTTAATTTATTAAAGCCACAGAAATGTGCATCAGCATCCTATCTAGTCATATGTTCGGTATGATGTGTTTTCAGCTCCAAACAGTTTACTATTCACATTCCATAACTCATTTGAAATTGCTAACAATATTGCTTTCAGAGCACCTGTGAAGTCTCTTTCTTGGCTGTTCTCAGTTCTTATATAGGAGCATAGGACAGTAGAGTTGCATTAACTGTGGTAACAAGAACCATAATTCTTACCTGAGTAAGTATAAAGTCATTTCAATCATCCCAGCATCAGAAGTCAAATCTTTGAAATTGTGCCCATGCTGCAAAATGAAATTAAAAAAAAAGTGAATTCCTTTGAAGAGCCACTGCAATCACAATTTTTTCAAATTTCAACATTTCCTGCTGGCCAGTCACACTCTTCTTTGGAGTATCAGAACAAAGGAAAGGCTAGTTTCTTACTACAAGTAAATTTTCAAATAAACAACAATAAATAATCTCCAACAGACTATTTTCTATACACCTGTCAGGCAGACAACTATGCAGACATTCTTCACGGGATAGTCACTTAAGTTTTCCTGAGACCTATGGCTGCTACAATACGCACCTCAAATGATGTAAGCATTGTCACTATTATTTCTGACCACCCATATCTATTTACAGCTAATTACTTTCTTACTGGGTGTAAGAATCATCTAAGCACAAGAACAGAATAAGCTGTATTGGCCTGAGGAATTTTGAATGATATCTTCATCCCCAAGATATTCTGATTGCAATCTTATTTGGAATGCCATTCAGCATCAGAGCTCACAAATCAGCTTTGTCATAATATTCAATAATCCACTGATCAGATTGTGGAACTTTAGCGCTATACAACTCTGAAAATACAACATCTTTTAGAATTTGTGCAACAACAGGTGCAACTGTTGGGCATGAACACACTACTGCAAATGATGATTTGGTGAACAGTTTACACTTTATTACACATGATTCTACATTTTTAATTGCAGACAAATACAAATTGAATTTTCTACTCTGCATGTGAAAACAAATTTTGAAAGACAAGGCACTGGTTCTTGCTGGGCAAAAATGTGACAGGAAATCATTTTGATGTTATTTAAGTGGCCATCCCAGCATAGGAATCCTTGTCTGGCCCACAGTTTCCTTAAATCACTTAAGACGAGATTGGAATGTATTTGCCTTGGTGGCAAGGAGCAGCACACAGCGGCCAGATTCCAATGATTTAGTATACTGTATCACTTGCGTACTAAAATTTCTGTAATCCATCATCTAGCTTCAGATATTATCTGCAATAAGAAAAATTCAAACGATTCTAACATTACTGTGCAAACTCCGCAAACAGTCTACTTATCTAAGGAAACTGATAAAAGGCTAATAATTACTGGTGAAGTGGGGGGGGGGGATTGAAGTTGACCAGTACAGTTATTAATAAACTACTTTATTGTTGATCACTCTATGCCCAGTCCTAGAGAAAGAAAGAACCACAGAAACAACATTTACCTTGTTTCGTTTCAGTTTAACAAAAAGGGCAAATATACAACTGAGAAAACTAAAAAGCTAGACAAATTAGGTACACTGATCAGAAAAATGCCAAGTAATACAAATAAAATATATGGGTAATAAAGCTGAAGCTGTCCTCCAACTGAAGGTTGGTTCAAACATCATAGTGCTTTACTAGACATGGCCCTATTGGAGGTGTGTTACTTTTGCATTTCTCAAACCTCTGAACTAGGTTACAGGCGGTCTTACACTATAACCTAGACTTCAAATCATGATTGTTGCCAGACATGAAAGAAACAATAAGGGACAGAAAAAGTCCTAGGGCCAAACAATGACAGTGTTAAGGACCCTGTAGTGTGCAGCCTGTCACACACCACGCCATATATTTAGTAATGTTATGATGGAAAGGAAAGAAGCGGATATTCACCAAGCTGCTATGAATAAGGTACAGAAAAAAGTTAGTATTATAAAGAATAATAGCTTACACAAAAATATCTGTCTGGATCATACTTTATTTATCCACACAGATTATCCATTTCAGCCTACTGATATCATTGGATCAAAACACAAGGTAAAAATTGCCAGCATGAACTTACACATTGTACATTAAAGTACTATTTGACTTGATACATTGTATTTATTTTTCCCTTGTGTTTTGGTCTGATAAGTGCAGTCTGCTGAAATATGTAATCTACATGGATAAATGAAGTGTAATCTAGATAGTTAGATTTGCATAAATGCTTCATAACTGTTGCCGATACCTACAATGACTTTCTACCAACCACTACTATGAATAATAAGGTAGTAAGTGCAGCAGTAATTAACCTACACATAGGGTCTGGAAATACATCTGACTTCAGAAATTAAGATCTGGATGAGAAAATAATAAACGTAGTAAGCAGAAGGGATATTTATAGCTAATTATTTTTTGTCAGTATAACTGTTAAACCTTTAAAACATTATGATCATTGTAGTGCTACAACACGATTTTAGATAGTAGATATGAGAATGAGAGGACACACAGCAAAATCTGGAAGCAAGGTGGTGTAGCATTCAGATGTCACACAAAGTAAAGGTAATTGGCCTCAGATTTTCTTTACTAGCATAGAGAGGGGAAAGAACAAAATAAGTGAGACACAAACTCTTTCACAATTTGATAGGAAAAAAAAAACAGGAAGAATTTTAGGGAAAGAAACACAATGCAGGATAAGAGATGATGGGAATTAACTATAGACCAAAACTGTCAACTGCCACATCTCTAAGAATAGAAAGCCTGAATCATAGAAGAGTATTGCATTACAAGTTGGACAACTGCACTTTAATCCTGTAAAGGCAGCTGCTCAGATGGATAATGGCAATGTACCAATTTCCAAAAGTTTTTGTGTTTTGACTGTTGGTGTTTTCAGATCTCTAATAGAACTGATTACTTTATGTGCATAATATTTCTTTGAGTGGCCCAATCTTCTTCAGGCACTCCTGAGACTAGTCTTATTCAGCCTTGCTGCCTAAACTACGACCATATGTGAGGCAATATTGAGGTCACACCCTTACTCACAGCCAAGTTTGATTCCAGTACCCTGTCTGTCCTTTGATCCACATTTGTTTTATCCTGCCAGAGCCATTATTCTGTGAGATGCTCATTTTGTTGGTGTCTTCAGGATGAATTGACCAATGACATATTAGTAAATTTAGTGCCGAACCTTAGACCTCTGTCCTTGTTCATTCATTTCACTCCCACTGAAATGAAGGTATTGTGACATTACATTAAGAATGATCTAGAGACCCGAAAACCAGGCTTATAGCACATTCCATGCCACTGTGGGACATCAGGTATGAAGGAGTTCAGCACAGCTGAGAAGAGGTGCAAAGAAAATCAACAGCATATCCAACTGAAATGGCCGAACAAACTGAATGTCAAGGAAAAATGCCTTTAGTATCAATACGAAATATGAAGCTGCTATCATGGCACATTGTCCAAATATCTGGCTCAGAATAATTACAGATTCTATTGAAATAAAAATGGTGGAAAAACTCAAACAGGATCAGAGGTTTCAAGTTACACAAAGATTGAAGCTGACATTCAATTTATTACAATCTTGTCAATCAGCTGCTAGTAGTTTTGATCTATTACTCCCACTTCCACATCCTCTCACTAATGTATAATTAATTGATCAGCTGTGTGTAATGGCAAAGAAGCTGATTAAAATTTATGTTTCAGGATATGTTCTACAAACCACATATGGTGCAGTATTAACAAATTTATCTCCTCGGTTTACTGTGTGTCCCAACGTCTAGCAGAATGGTATTTCCTTAAAATGTTTCAAAAGACACAGATGGCAGATTCTTAATGCTCTGATTCTAATATTTTTAAATTATGCATGTTACAGTCAGATAATGTTAATTTTAATTGGTTCAAGACTATTTATAGAAAATATCTAGAAAATATGAAAAATATTGTCTTAGTAACCATTTGTTTTCGAAAGAATACACCACCATTTGACAGTAAATTACTGAATTTTTCTTCTGTACAATCTAGATTTCGGCTTTTATGCCATTATCGAGTACAAAGCTAAAAGTTCTTAGACCGTTAACAAGTAATATCCTGTAAAGTCAGCCCAAAGCCAACTGATTTCATTGTACCAGATATGACATGTTAATGGTCTAAGAACTTTTAGCACTGTACTCAAAAGTGGCATAAAAGCCATAATCTAGATTGTACAGAAGAAAAACACAGTAACATTAAGCCAAATGGCGTTGTGTTCTTTCAAAAAATACTGTATGACTATGGTTCAGTACCATCAGAAACTTTTTACTTGTTAACCTGTTTTATAATAATAATAATTATTATTCTAATAACAATATTAACACTTTACCCTAAGTTTCGTCTGCACAATCTGAAGAGGGTAAGTCAATATTGTAGCAACAGCTTTTGCCACTGCTCCCATAAGAAAATAGACCCAACCACTTGTTTCTGTTGGTCCGTACACAGCTCTCATGTGCCTTTTCAATGACTCGTACACCATAAACTGAAGAGCAGGGTTCACAACAAGTAATAATGAAGGCAGAGCACCACTCCATAACGACCCCACACCTTCATTGCGAGCTACTCTCATGAGGCCATCTATATAAACAGAAAAAAATAGTTAGTACTGCTCTATATGATACAGATAACTCATGATGAACAAGAACAATGTAGATAAGTCATCACCAACTTATCCAAACTAACTCAACAACAATTAAGAAGTCCATCCTGTTTAACACACCACCTCTAGAAGAACTGATCTCTCTCTCTCTCTCTCTCTCTCTCTCTCTCTCTCTCTGTGTGTGTGTGTGTGTGTGTGTGTGTGTGTGTGTGTGTGTGTGTGTGTGTGTGTGAGCGTGGGTGTGTGCGTGCACAAAAACATTTTTCTTCATGCACGTCTGATGCATAGGTTACCATTAAATTAATGATTTCTTAAGTGGATTGACTTATTTGTTATTTTAAAATCTGTGTTGTTCCCATGAAATTTCCTATGATCCAAATATGTTAACAGCCAAATTAATACTTGTTTATTGACTTGTAATATGTTTTACTTACTAATGATATGGTATTAAATGGTTGTTCACTACCTAGAATGAAAATGATCTAATTTTTCTTCATGGAAACTAGCTTAAGCTTAGAAAGTTTTACAAAATCTTTGGTCTTTAGTTAATTAATGTAAGATCTTTGATGAACTACTAAATTAAATTCATGAAGAAACTCAATATTCTGGACTGCTTCTTTTGCTCCACAGATGAATTTTTATTTAGATATTTATAGCTTACATAGTGAATGGAATTTCATAGTTTTGGTAAAGTATAGGTCCTTTTACTGTTATAATCCTGTGCGAGTGGTGTAATATACTTGGTGGCCCATATAAATTTTCCACCTATAATAATGAAAATTATTTCCAGTCCAATGACCAGTTGCAAGGGGTTTATGGGAACGGGATCGGTAATCGGGATATAGAAAACTTAATTCCCATATATGTTATAGCTCATACATATATCTAAAAACAAAGATGATGAGACTTACCAAACAAAAGCGCTGGCAGGTCGATAGACACACAAACAAACGCAAACACACACACAAAATTCAAGCTTTCGCAACAAACGATTGCTTCATCAGGAAAGAGGGAAGGAGAGGGAAAGACGAAAGGATGTGGGTTTTAAGGGAGAGGGTAAGGAGCCACTCCAATCCCGGGAGCGGAAAGACTTACCTTAGGGGGAAAAAAGGACAGGTATACACTCGCGCGCGCGCACACACACACACACACACACACACACACACACACACACACACACACACACAAACACACAAACACACACACACACACACAAGCAGACATTTGTAAAGGCCTTTACAAATGTCTGCTTGTGTCTGTGTATGTGCGGATGGATATGTGTGTGTGTGTGTGTGTGTGTGTGTGTGTGTGTGTGTGTGTGTGTGTGTGTGTGGCTCCTTACCCTCTCCCTTAAAACCCACATCCTTTCGTCTTTCCCTCTCCTTCCCTCTTTCCTGATGAAGCAACCGTTTGTTGCGAAAGCTTGAATTTTGTGTGTATGTTTGTGTTTGTTTGTGTGTCTATCGACCTGCCAGCGCTTTCGTTTGGTAAGTCTCATCATCTTTGTTTTTAGATATATTTTTCCCACGTGGAATGTTTCCCTCTATTATATTCATAGCTCATACATATTTACACTTGACACTGCATGTGTACAGAATGAAGCATAACAAAGAACTGACTAAAGTAAAGTTAAGATGGAGGCTCGACAGAGCACTTAGAGTTCACAGATATTAAGTTTCGTGGTCGATACGAACTATCGATGCCACACAGACCCCCCACCCCCGCCCGCAGTATGAAGTACTACAGATGTCCAAGGGTGACGGCGTGTGGGCCTACATGGAAATCGTACATGTAGGCAAGCACACCACAACTACTTCCATCTCTAGCGAGGGTGGTTGTGATGGCGAAGTGGCAAGAGGCAGGTCCACTCCATAGTCCGTCAACCACCGTGGCCAGATGAGATGGCGGCCGGCCCAGGAGTAAGTGCGTGAGGTGGTCGATGGTGTGGTGGAGGCGTGTGGGGCCCATAAGCGGATCGAGTCATCTGCAGAAATGAAAGCACGTAGAGATGCTCGGTCACACTCGCGCATGGGAGTGTGAGGTTGTGTGCAATATTGATGTGTAAGGGACCGTCCGATGGTGGGGGCCACAGTATCTGTCAAAAGAATGACCCCTCAGTTGTCGAACGTCACTACAGAAACGTCGTTCACTCGGTGCGGCAGCACATTGCAGGACTGATGTTGGAGATGAGTGAGCGAAACCTGCGCAAGGTGAAACAGGGGGTGAGGTCGGGAAACCAGCGAATGGTGGCGAACAGTCTTCGGCGGAAGAGGTGTGCGCGCAATCAAGGATGGATCGTCTGCAGAGTCCGACAACGGCAGTGTGAGACCATCAGGGTCAACGAAAGCCGGTTTCAGGTGATGCAGAGAAACTGTCTGTGTGCGGTCTTTAATCATGATATCAAAAGTCATGTCCCCCAGGCACAGGACGTTGTAGTGGCCAAGATAAGGAGGTTGAAGAGGCTGCCTAACCGCATCATCACACAGCATGACATGGGAGCAGTTGGAGAGTGCGGTGGGAACGTAAGTCTCGGGCGGTGAGAAACTGATGGGCAGGTGCAAAAGCATTTGTTGAAAATGCGTGCGCATCCGGCTAATGAAATCTGGCGAGGGGGGGAAGATCCTCGCTAACCTGGGGGAAGAATAAGTTCCCCTGGTAGGGCCGGATTCTCGCCAAAAACAAATTCAGATGTAGTCCCCTGTAGGTCAGGTTTATAGGTCGAGCATAGACCAAGTAGCACCCATGGGAGAGCTTCCGAGCTTCCGACCAGAGACAATCGTGACATTGAAGGGCCATCTTGAGGGTGCGGTGCCATCTCTCCATCAACCCATTGCTTTGTGGCTGATTGGCGGTAGTGTGTACTTTTTTAATACTGCAGATATTGCAGAGGATGGTGAAAAGGGAGGATTCGAACTGTTGACCCTGACTGGTGGTGATAGTGGTCGGGCACCCGAAATGAGCAATCCACGAGCCAATTAAAGCCTTGGCTACTGTCTCAGCAGTAATGTTAGGGAGAGGGACAGCCTCGACCCAGTGAGACAAACATTTGATAGTTGATAAGACATATCTATGGCTCTCCAAAGGAGGAAGAGGCCTGATCAGATCAATATGTACGTGACGGAATCGTCCTGTGGGAAAGTAGAACTTGCCCAGAGGCGGGCAGGTTGGCGACTGATCTTGTTGCGCTAGCAAGTGACGCAGCTGCGTACCCAGGTTTGACCATCCCGTTTGATATTCTTCCAAACAAAACGTTCTGACATGAGACGTGTGGCGGCTCAAATGCCCGGGTGGGCTATGTTATGCAGGGCATCAAAAACCTGTTGGCTCAGCCCAGGTGGAAGCATAGGGCGTAGGGTGCCAGTCGAAGAATCACATCACACCTCGTCGGAAACGCCAGGAAATTTAGCCTTTGTGAAAACAAGTGATGTTTGTGGGTCTCGTAGGAGAGCCTGAGAAGCTTCGTCAGAAGCTTGGAGGGAGCCCAGATCGGAAACATCAACGATGCAGGAAACAGCAGATCTGCGAGAAGAAATCCGCAGCAATGTTATCTGCACCCTTGATGTAACGGAAGTCCATTGTGAATTGACAAACCAGGTCAAGGAGGCGGTAACAATGAGGGGGTGGGTCCTCAGGTGGGTTGCAGAACGCTTGTGCCAGTGGTTTGTGATTGATGAGGACGAAAAACGAACGTCCCTCGACATCGGGGTGGAAATGTTCGATTGCCTCATAAACAGCAAGGAGCTCTTTATCGAAAGCAGAATATTTTCTCTGAGCCGTAGATAGTTTCAAGAAATGAAGGGGAGAAACGGTGTCGCCCTTGCGTTGTTGCAACATTGCCCCCAACGTGATGTCGCTGGCGTCTGTAGTGATGAATAACTTGGCCGAGCGGTAGGGGGGAGTGAGTGTCACAGCACGAGCAAAAGAAGTCTTCAGAGCCTTGAAGGCCTCTAGCATCAGAGCAGTCCAAGAGATGGGTTTGATACCAAAAGTTTGTTTGCCTGATAGCGCATCCATCAGGGGTGCCTGAACAGCGGCGGCAGAAGGCAGATGGCGACGATTGTAATTGATGGTGCCGAGGAAACAGCATAACTCTTTGTAAGTAGCCAGTGGCAGCAGAGACGTGATAGCCTGCACACGAGATCTGGGAGGCTGTATACCATCAGCGGAGACGGTGTAACATAGGAAGGAGACTGATGCCTGGTGCAACTGAAACTTGTCTTTGTTGACCTTAACACCATTGGAGTTCAAGGTCTGGAGGACTGTAGACAGATGATTTTCAAGTTCCTCCACTGAGCTGCTGAAAACAAGAATGACGTCCAGATAAGCAAAGCAAAACTCAAACTGTCGCAAGATACATTCAATGAAACGTTGCCACGTTTGCGCTGCGTTCTTTAGGCCGAACGGTATGAAGTGGTATTGGAATAAACTGAGCGGTGCGATAATAACCGTCTTAGGAATGTCTTCCGGCACTACAGGAATCTGGTGGTAGGTGCGTTTAAATTCAATAACGCTGAAAATTGTGGCACCCGATAACGTGTGTGAAGTCATTGATGTTCGGCATTGGGTAATTGTCCACGATGGTACAAGCGTTTAAGCGTCTGTAATCGCTGCACATTCGAAAAGATCCATCGTGTTTGGGGACGAGGTGGATTGGTGAAGACCAGTTCCTGTCTGAAGATTGCAGAACACCTGTCGCCAAAAGTTTATTAATTTGCTGCCGGGCCACGTGCAACTTGATAGGGTTGAGGCGTCGGACCTTACGCCTAATAGGAGGGCTGGCAGTGGTAACTATTTAGACTGTCATTCAGTCTGTGACGGAAGAAACTGAGAACTGCACATAAGATTGGTTAACGCCCTGGCACCGAGTCTTCGGACGAGTAGGGCGTGACGAGGTATAGCCGATGGTGCAAGTGGGGAAAGGTAGCACAAAAGTCACATGTCTCTTACAGGAGTGTGGCGTGCGCTTGTGTGGAGGGGGTGCGTGCATGCTCAGCGCCGAGTGAAGGGGAAGGGGCAGCGACTGTCCGCTGTTAACCTTGCGCTGGACAACCGGCATGGGCGAGAGCAGCGCTGGCGTCGCACATGGGGCCTCAGTGGCCGCTGGGTCATGTGGCCGGTTAGTGAGAGAGGGGGAGTTTTTATCAACACGCACGGTAGCTGTCAGAGAGGTGGGCCTGGTCACAACGTGCACGACTGTCATTAGCAGCACTGTTTGAAACACATGGCACTGGATGAGGCGAGTGCGATGGGGGGATTGGAACGTCACACGCAAGTAAAGTTTGTGGACTAACCTGATGAGAGTTCGAGCTAGGCTTGGCCGAGCAATTTTGTTAAGGTGGCGGCGCCGTGGACTGCAGTTGCAGAAGTGAGGTACGAGCCCCGATGAGCTCGCTGTCAGTGGATGTGATGCGTTGTGTCAACTTCTCATTGTCCTGGTGGAGTTGCGTCGCCGAGTCATATTCTGACAGTAGATCAGTAATGCAGGTCACAATGTTGCCCACGAGGGCACAGCACTCGCGTATATCGTACGTTGCAGTGGAAATAGAGAGTTGGACATAGGTGCGGGTGCATGGTATGTGAGTGTTCGTAAGATGATGGAGCACTGAACCCTGTATGACATTCAGAGATAGTTCGTAATGAGAAAAAAATCCATACAGAGGATCAGTTCATTGATGTCGGCAAATTAGAACTTCCACGGAAAACGTAGAGAAGGAGATGGGGTCACCGTACCTTTACTGAGCCCGAGGTAGGTAACATTGTTGAGTTGACAGCTCGTAGAAGTGACTGTCTGTGAAGAAGAGGGTGGAGCCATCGAAGTAGGTATGATCGACACATCAACACCGGTGTCGACCAGAAAAGCTAGACCTGATGCAATGTCAGTCACATAGAGACAACCACTCGACCGGGTGGACGGGTGAACGGAGTGTAATGCAAGAGGACGCCTGTTAGGTTCCCCGCAGGACTCAGCGTCTCTTAGTTCCTGCGGTCAGCATTTGGGTGTTGGCATGGCAACCTGTACTTCTTGGCGTCGTCGCTGAACACTTCAGCAGAAAGGGTGAGCTGGGTGAGGAGGAGGTGGAGACTACGACAGCGGGAACAGCTTGTCCTCGTTGATTTGTTCTGGTAAATAGACCAGTACGTAAGGTGCATGGGCGATCCTGGAGTGCTCCGACAGCGGAGAGACACTGCCAGGAGAAGTAGGCGAGGTGATGGCGGAGCAAGCCCTGCCTCTGCCAGCCGAAGGCCAGTATGTGGGGGTGGCTGTGCCGATGAACAGTGTGGAATGAACTGGCTGATGTTGCCACAGAAGCGAATACAACTGGTCAGCAACGCATAGGCAGGAGCCGATGAACTCTAACGAGAGTGGTAACTGATGGATCTGTAGATCGGTAGACAGTTTGGCAGACTACACAGCCCATAGTGTGGCATCAGGCATGGTATGCTCGTTCACAAGCAATCGAAGGCAACACCAGAATTGTGAGGGGGTGCATTCCCCCAGATGCTCCTCGTAGAGAATCTTGATTATTAACTCTTGTGGCGAGCAGGCAAGTTGTTCCATTATAGTCTTCTTTGCGAACTCATATTTTAGTGCAGCAGGCGGCGGCGAAAGGAGCAGGTCACAAATCAAATCTGAGTGGTCGTGGAGGTGTGCGACGAGGCAGAGAATCTTTGAGTTTTCATCAGACACATGATGTAACTTGAACAGATGTTCGATGAGCGCGAACCACAATGCCGGGTTCTCCTCATATAAGGGCGGTAGCTTCGGCAAGCGGCCAGGAGGGGGTGACGATGGTGGCTTCGGTGTGTCCTGGGGAAGCGGCTGATCTGAGGTTAAGTCAGAGACTGGCGCAGTAGGCCTGGATTTAAACCAGGCGAGTGAATGTGTAGTTGCAGCAGCTGGTATAGTTGACTGTGTGTCACGAAAACATGGCACGGCAGGCATGGACAGTACCGTGGAAATGGGCAGATGGCACACGAGGGGGGCCCGGAAACTGGACCATGAGTGACGAGTGCTGGATGGAAACGACCCGCTTCCGGAACAAGGCGAAAGACCGGCGTGGCAGACACAGGCCGTACTGTGGGAGCGGCAAGCGGTTGAGCGACCGGAAACAAGGACCCACCGCAAGTGAGGGGGGAGTGTGGGGGGGGGGGGGGGGGTTGAGAATGCCACCCATGTGGAAACTATCTGATGCGTAACATGCCTGTAGTGTATGTGGCGGACCACTGAGGTGAGGTAAGGGGTCCATGTTACGTGAAACACTGAATTGTGCATGTAAATTTGACACAACTGGAACTCCATGTGCATGGAACGGATCCAGCACGGGTTGTAGTAATGGCGGCGTTGCACACTGCCCGACAGTAACTGATGTAGCATGCCGGTGGGTGGCTAAACACGTGTTTGAATGGAGATCACTTTGTTCCTGAAACACTCAATTTGAAGAGACACAATTCGAAATATTGTTCAGTTCACAATTCACTGTTGGATGGGCATAATCCACTGACACGAAGCCAGAGTCCATTGTTCGCTCTAACGGCATAGTTGTCGACCATTGAAAACTAGTGAGGTTAGCACACGGCGTTGGTGGAGAACGTGAATCACTGTGCGTAAATGATGAATACGCCGTTGGCAAAGAAACGACGAAACTCTGTGAGCGGAGTTGAGCTACCACATCTTCAAACAAGGCATTGTTTGGTGTGGTCATTGTGTAGTGCATGTAACCTGTTGCATAAACACTGGCGCGGAAGATGCGAAACATGAACGAACTGCGGGGTCACCACTATGGGAACAAGATTGATAATCGGGATATAGAAAACTTAATTCCCATATGTGTCTTAGCTCGTATATATTTACACTTGAAACTGCGTCCGTACAGAATGAAGTGTAACAAAGAACTGACTAAAGTAAAGTTAAGATGGAGGCTCGACAGAGCACTTAGAATTCACAGATATTAAGTTTCATGGTCGATACGAACTAGCGACACCACAGGTTCATACAATAATTAATTATAATCAGTGTGTTTTTGTAACTTAATTAATAACCAACAAAGAACATTACACCTGTTTTTTTTCGCATGTGTAACTACTCTGTATTTTGGCTCCAGATAATTAATTTCTTAAAAAAAAACAGATTTACACTTATTATGCCTCATACATTACAGAGAAATATTGCTTTTAGAACAGGGATTTTATGTTTTCCTTGTTGTGGGACACATGAGACACAGCATGGAAGGTATGCTACTCTCAATGCCAAAAAGTTTTACCAAGACAGGAGATGGTGGATAAGAAGCGTATTGATCTCTGGAGTATTTGAATGAAGTGCAATGGAATCTTCTGTGTCATCTGAACGAGACACAGCCAGGGCAAGAGCACCACAGGCGCAATGATGCAAGCAGGTGCCAATGCCATAGAGACTCGCCACTTGCGCGAGTTCCATCAGCACCACGGGCGGCGCTGAGGATGAAGACATCGACTTTGCCTCAGCCAATTGCTGGCTGAGTACAATCTGCCAATGACTGGACGGCAACAGACACAAGCCTACTCAGAAGATAGAAGAGCAGCTCTCTCCCACTTGGTTATATATCGTCGTCCAGGGCTGACTTTGACAGGGAATGTTATTTACTGAACTCTTAGAATCGGACAGACAGTAGTTGTAATTGCAATTACTATGTACTGTGAAGTTTACCTACGATTATTTTCACTCGGCCATTGAGGGCCTTTTTAGTGTTACATTACAAGCAGTGTTACAGACTTCAATAATCAACTAGTCACAAAGAAAAGTAAAACTTTTAACTCATTTCTGAGACTACGTTACTAATTTGTTGGAGTGTTGTAGAACCTTCGTTCTCCTATCCTGTTACCTGACCCAGACATAGCTGTGTAATAGTGGTGTACTGTACCAGAAGCCATTTCACAATCTCGGCCTACTGTAACAGCGGCAACTCGGCCTCCTCAGCAGTAGCAATGAGGCCTTTACAAAACTGGCGACGAGGGTTTACAAAAGAATCAATGTCTCTGTACAATGGAAAGATGAAAAGGTCTGGCTTGGAAAATGTGGTGGTGATAAGTTAATTTCTTTTGAACTGGATTCACAGATTCACTGGATTACATGATAATGTTTTTACCTGTAACTCTGAATATATTTATTTCCCACAGTTCCAATTTAGCCATTTTCAAGTGGTTGCTGCGGGAATGCAATCTAATTACACATACAATTAAAAAATACTTACCTGAACACTGTAGAACAATTTGAACAATGGCAACTAGACTCTTAAAAACTTGTATGCAGTACATCAGCACATTTAAAAGGGTAAAATGGTCACCAAGAGAAAATAAACACTCATCGCCATTAATGACAAAAGCACTGAAGAACATCTACACAAAACAGAACACACAAATCAACACTGGGTCCACTGCAGGTATTCCTCATCAACAGAAAGATAATATTTCTAAAAATTACACTGAAGTATTAACATTAAAAAGAAAAATCCTAATAGACCTTACATAGCAAAGGTTTAAATATGCAACCTAGACATAACAAAATCTTCACTTTTCAGGGAATGACCCTGAAGCAGATTTTATTTGCCAGGAAGATGACAAAAGTTTCTGAAATATGAAAGGAATTATTCTTAATGATTACCTAGCAAATGATAAAACATTAACCTGTGACCATTATACTGGTCATCTGGACCATCTCCGACATGAATTTGTTAATGCAGCACTGAACTCTTGTACTGTTAACTAATTTCAGTATACTTTCCAGCAATCTTCTGAACTGATAAAGTATCTCTATTTCAGCAAGGCATTCTTCCATCAAACGTGCAATAGTCTACCTAGTGGTGCATCATTCAACTAACCACAAAAACAGAATGTACTCTTACGCTCCATATGTTTTGCCTGGCCTAAAAAGCATATTCTGCCTCACAAAAACTAATATTCCACAACCCCCTCCCCTCCACACACACACACACACACACACACACACACACACACACACACACAAAATGTGTCATACCCATTTGCAAACCAATCACATTTATTTACCTTCATGTGAACATGCAGCAAAATTTAAACACAAACTATGGCAAATAGCCTAATCACTGACTAATTTCACAAAATCATGATACATCTGTCTACTCACCAATGAGGCCAGTGTATTCAACACCGTTACTTTCATGTGACTTCTTTGGCTGTACACCTTTCATTTTCAGTCGTGTGTTAACAACCCATAATGGAGTTGTCAGAAGAACATTAACAACACCTGAAAAGCATTTAGGAAATTGTTTAAGAGCATTCACATAGAAAACTGTAATTGATTACAGAGTAACAGGAATTACACATAGATAAAAGTGGAAAAACTATGAGGGTGGTTTGGAACGTTCTTGGTATCACCACTAGAGGTCAGCACTAGCGCAATGTGTTGTTCACGTGATATTCATTGGACTGTTGCCTGTAAACATGTGTCACATCAGTGCTCTTGGAAGAGAACTGTGACGGTGACGTGGCTCTGTTGTTGTTCCCACGTAGTGACTTGCAAAGATGGAAAAAAATTGAGATTCGAGCAGTGATTAAGCACTTTGTAAAGAAAGGTACGAAATCAAAAGACATTCATGGTGGTTTCCAGAATACACTGGGGACTCAGCTCCTTCATATTCGACTGTTGCCAAGTGGACAGGAATTTAAATTTTGTTGGGAGAGCTTATACGATGATCCACGCAATGGTCAACCAAGATGTGTCACTACTCCAGAAATCATTGCAGAAGTGCACAAAATTGACGCCGAGGATCGCCAATTGAAAGTGCGTGAAACTGCTCACGCTTGTCAGATGTCATCTGAAAGGGTATATCACATTTTAACTGAAGAATTAGAAACGAAAAAATTACCTGCAAGATGGGTGTCGCAACTCTTGACGTGTGCCTGCATACATGTGCTGTTGCCATGGCAAAATTACACCAACTAAGGTATGAATTGTTGCCACACCCGCCTTATTCACCTGATATGGCTCTGTCATACTTCCATTTCTTCCAAAAACTGAAAATTGAAAATTTTTCTTGGTGGACAAAGATTCACTTCAAACGAAGAATTGATAGCCGGAGATGACAACTATTTTGCAGGTCTGGAGGAAACTCATTTTCGAGATGGGATCAAAGCACTGGAACATCGTTGGACCAAGTGCAGTAACCTATGAGGAGACTACATTGAAAAATAAAGAAAGTTTCAGTGATGTAAGTCCTTTTTTTCTATTCTGCTCTGAGAACTTTTCGAACCACCCTCGTATTTGTATGGAGTGCACACAAACCAGCCAGCCCGCCCGCCAGCGCCCCCCCCCCCCCGCCCTCCCCCCCCCCCCCTCTCCCCACATACACACATTACACAGCTGACAACAACAACCAAATCTGGATCAAGAAGTTACCCCACTTTGTCAGAAAAAAGGGAAAAGTTGGAGGAAAGAAGTTATCACAAGACAGGGAGGGAGGAAACTATCAAATGATTATAAGGGAGAACTTAATATACATGTCTACAGCAACTTTCCTTAAATAGTACCAGTTTTATAATAGCTTACTACATTACAAGTTAAAAAACAACAATTATGCAATATGCTTGTGATAATAACCAATTATGAAGTGTACACGCTCCAGTTAAAATAGTGTAATTCTGAAGACACTTAGTGGTAATCAAAAATATGATACATGTATCCATCGAAGCACCACTGTTTTATAGATAAGAATGGGAACCAGTGATGAGCTTCCCGTTCCCAGCCAAATTCAAAACATTCTTTTTTTGCTTATGTAACATAACACAATCTAAACTTTGTTAAATCAAAGATTATGGTCTGTGGTCTTCAGTCTGAAGACTGGTTTGATGCAGCTCTCCATGCTAGTCTGTCTTATCCAAATATCTTTATCTCTGTGTAAATACGGGCAACCTTCCATCCACTTAAACTTTGTTACTACAGACGGTTATTTCATTCACAAAGGATGGAATTATGAGGGTTGCAACAATTGATACCTACAAACAAATTAGTTTTCTGTGTCGATCACTTATTTATTATTCCACTACACTTTTTGATGGTTCACACAATCAATTTCAGGTTGGGAATCGTTTAATTACATAATTAATTTTACTGAAGAGCACAGATGCTTTTCACAATAGCAGACCAAGGGCAGTGTAGGTTATGTTGCATCTTTTGCTGATGGTAAAAATTTACTTTTAGAGAAGGCACTTTTAAAGTTAAAGAACATGAATTTGATAGTAAATTGTACTTACAGGGACAGCAGAGTAGTGAGAAGTCTGGATACTGCTATTTCTTTTATGTCCTCTTCACTGTACTTTGTGTATACACTGTTACTCCAAAGATGATGTACTGGGTGTGATCAAAAAGTAATGGGAATTTTTTCATTTTGTGGGCTTTATACATTGAATTTTCATTTTTTTATCTTGTTGGTACACATGTTCCTGATGTATGTTTGTATTTTTAGCTCTTTTGAATATTTGGTTTATTGTTGACACCTGAAAAGGTTACGTGGGTCTTCAAGTGTTCAGCAAATTTTTACTTTCGAAAAAGATGGATCAAAGAATTTACATTAACTTGAGCACCACATCTGCAAATGTTGACTGCGGCATTTGATGAATCTACTACAAGTAACACAAGAGTTCAGAAGTGGTATACACGTTTCAAAGAGGGTCAAAAAGACCCTAACGATGACGACCACCCTGGATGCCCTATCACATCAATTGTTGATGACAATATGGAACTACTAAAGAAAATAGTTCTGGAAAATTGCCACATCACCATCAGAGAGGGTGCTGATGATGTTGACGTATCCTCTGGCTCATACCAAGCAATTTTTTCACATGTTTTGGGCATGAAATGTTTAGCAGCAAAGTTTGTTCTGAAATCGTTGAATTTTGACCAAAACATACATCACGTAGATGCTGCTCAGGAATTGCTGATTGAAGTCAACGACCCAGTACTTCTAAAGAAGATTATAAACAGTTGGCAAAATATGGCTATACAGATATGATGTAGAAACCAAGGCCCAATCATCCCAATGGAACCTGCATGAAGAGCTGAGGCCAAAATAATCCAACAAGTTCAATCACATGTGAAGGTTCTTCGCAATGTTTTCTTCAGTTACAATGGGGTAGTGCATTGTGAGTTCATGCCTTGTGGTCATATGGTCAATAAAGAACACTATCTGGAACTTATGCACTGTTTGCATGTGGCAATCTGAAGAAAATGATTGCAATTGTGGCAAAACCACTCATTGAAATTGCGTCATGATAATACTCCCACTCACACCTCACTTGCTCGTTATTTATTTATTTATTTTTTTGGCAAAATATAAAACCACTAAATTACCTCAACAACTGTATTCACCAGACATGGCTTCCTACCCTTCTTTCTGTAACTGAGGCAGAAGAGAACCATAAAAGTATGTCGTTTTGCCACCACTGATGAGATGCTGATTTGCTGAAGGAGCTGAACACCACAATGAAAAGTGAGTTCCAGCAGTGGCCTGCAAGATGGGAAAAAGTGCTGACACAAGTGTATTATATCTGATGGGGATTACCTTGAAGGAGAGAAAGTTGATATTAGTGTATAAATTAAGATCCTTTAAGAGACAAAAACCTCATTACTTTTTGATCACACCTCGTACATATTACATATATACTGTCTTATAGTGGATACAAACCTGACAAAGTGCAATAGCTGGAACTTGGTTATTCAATACTCTACATTACAATTCAATTATTATGTTATACAGTTATCAACATAAATATTTTTCTTTATATTAAATGTATGAATTGGCTGCAACAGAAAATGGACATCTGCACAATTCTATTATTTTATTAAATGCTTATGTATACAAAAAAAGATTACAATAAATCATGCATATATATTGCAGGTTGAACTTATTGGGAAATGAATGGCAGTGTTTAAATAAATTGCTGCCCACTGAAATTGCGTAGTGAAGAAGATATACAATAAGTAGCATTATGGAGACAAATTACAACCCTCTTGTTCCTGTAAGTACAATTTAATGTTACAAACTCATGTTCTTTAACTTAAGTGCTTTCTCCAAGAGGCAACTTTTACCATCAACAAAAGATGCAACATAACCTACAGTGCCCTTGGTTGGCTATTGTGAAGAGGCACCTGTGCTCTTCACTAAAATCAGTAATGTAATTAAACGATTCTGAACCTGAAGCTGATTGTGTGAACCACCAAAATGTGTAGTGGCAAAATAAATAAGTGAATGATTCAGAAAACTGTTTTATTTGTATTTCACACTACAGTTAAGACTTAAGACTTGGTCTCCCTCTACAATTTTCACCTCCCTTTCATCCCCCCCCCCCCCCCCCCCCCTCCGCCCATGCCCTACCCTTTCCCAATTTTCCTCTGTTACCATATTAAATATACCTCAATGCCCGATAATTTGTCCTCCAAAATCTCAAATTATTTCTTTTCAAGTGTGCCCTAAAGCTCTTTCTCCCCAATTCCATGCGGTGTCCTTTCAGTAGTTACTCGACTTATCCATCTAATGTTCAGCATTCCCTGTAACAACACGTTTAAGTTTCATTTCTCCTCTTGCCTGTATTGACTACCCTTAATATGAGGCTGCATCCCAGATAAGTACCTTTAGACAAGACTTCCTAACACTTAACTTTACATTTTGTTGAAAAACTTTCATAAATTTTTTTCTTGCTACTGCGTACCTACATTTTAATTACTTTTTCTTCAGTCATTGATTAGTTATTTTACTGCCTAAGTAGCAAAACTCCTCAACTACTTTTGGTGCATCATTTCTTGATCCAATACCATCACCATCACCCGATTTAATTCGCTTACACACCATTACCATTGTTTTATTTTTGTTTATGTTCCATAAACTGAGGTGAATCTGATCAAGAAGTGCAGTTTTTTAATACCAATTTGAAGTTTTAACTGTACAACCTTGAAGATGGTATATTCACATATTAATTTATTTATAATTCATAAATGCACTTATTATTTTAATTTGATTGTTGATTGCATTCACCTCACAAAGTGGGATAAATCCAATCACTCATTTATATCGTACAGCAAAAATGTAGTGAGTCTGATCACTATCTTGAATTTAAAAACAAAATATTGGTGTATTCACAACAACATATTCCATTTCCTAACACAAACAAGCTTACATACATACATTAAATTCTACATTCCTATTATAAAGACACTTGCATTGAAAAAAGCTAAAATACAAATTTCAGTCTCAGTAATTCTGTGAAACTATCAACATGAAAGATATTTACTCAATATCATGATCATCTATCCCTTCAAATATATATGCACTTCACCTATTTTCTGGCACAACATTTTTAATATTATGGGCTCTCTCTTTACCAATAAAAAACCAAATCATCTTTTCATAGGAAATTTCACTAGGGTGAAATTGTTTTTATTGAATTCTTGGCCATTTTTATTCTTCTCCTTGTCCATTCCTTCATTTTCATTCGACCAGTGCTGTTCTACATCACTGTTAGATGTTCTAGAGATAGGGATAGGTACGCATACCATCAAAGCAGTATTAACAAAGAACAAAAATTAAACAGTAGCACTCAAGATGTTCCTATGCAAGTAGTAATATTACAACTTACCAATTACACACAGGAAGTACCTGATGCCAGTAGAAGTTTTAGTACTGATGCATTTACTTCGTGAGTCCAGCACATAGTTACTGTCTCCTTACAGTGCCATTTGTTGGTATCTCGCACTCAGATATGCCACTGTTATAGACAAATCGGTCAAGAATTGACATTTGTCAACTGCGGTGTTCTTGTTAAGATGCCACACTCAGATATCCAAATGTTGAAAATTTGATTCACCTCATTTTACAGTTCAGTGTAATAATCTCTTTTCGAGACACCACCCGCTTTGACCAACTGCTCTTCCCAGTCCTTTGCCATCTCTGGCAGAATTGCAATGCCATCGGCAAATCCTGAAGCTTTTATTTCTCTTCCCTGAACTTTAATTCCTTTTTGTAATTTCTCCTTGATTATGCACATTGTCCTCAAATGCTTGGTTGTTCCTATAAGTACATCATATACAAAGTAATAAATAGCATTTTCCGTAAGCAATCTTTTCCTGAAACTACGTAGCAAGTGTGATAAATTGTTTCTGAAAATTAATACTATTCTTTTACAAAAGGCCTTCACAAAAACTCCAAATATGCTCATAATACAAAACTTGTTCTTAACTATCTACTTTCTGCATTTTTATAAGGTGGTTTACCCGATGGCTATTTTAATCTGTCTGGACTCTGAAAATTGTTACGCACTTATCTGTACTAGCAAAATTTGGACTTAACTGGTTAGCTATTGACAGGAAGTAATCATTGTGTACTTTTCAGGAATCTGGTGAATCGCCAGTTTCAGTTTTCTGCAGCAGAAACGTGTTATTTTGTCCATAATCTTTCCATTCTTAATATTTTTATACAGTGCTTTTTTGTGGGAAAAAGGTGCTGGTACCCACAAAGAAGATGTTATTCTAGCAGCTTCCACAGTCCTCTGATGTACAATCGTTGTTTCTAGACCACTTCTTGCTTCTGCTATCAACTGCAGAATAATGAACTTGGAAGAGCCATGAGCCTACATATTTATTAGGTCTGAACTGATGAGAGGAGGCCCTACCATCCCGATGAACAGCAATGCAGAAGTTGTCTATACAAGTTGAAGTTGTTATAAAATTCATTCGAGAGAAATTCATTTTACATTCGCTGAAAAATATTGCAACTATGCCCAAAATGTACTTCAGAAGAAATAGTATATCTGGTAATTCATTTTCTTGAGCACAGTTTCCTGTTTCCAATACCAACATATAAAACAAAAAGGTGTGGTGCCAGCTAGTACAGAATAAAACAGGAAATTTCATTTGCAAAGAAAGTGCCATCTACTGGGATATTTATAATACATTTTGCTCTAAATAAATCAAACACTTTTTGAAACAAAAAAGTGCCAGTACAAAGCACTCTTGTGTGGTGCAGAAAACTGCTTTCATCACAAAAGACTATAGGGTGACATTTGTATCCAAGAGTGCCCTATTCTCCTGGTAAAATGCACAGTTTTAACCTGTCTGAAGACATCCCTCAGCACTCTTAAATATTTTCTGTGGTGAAATTCCACAACTGAGCAGTGACTATCCCTCAGATTACAATTCAGCTTCTTTCTGCAGTTTTCGAGTGCTATTTCATTCCCAACAGATCACTTATTAGTACACTATTTTTAATTTTTATATTTTAATGAGAAATAGTTACAATAAATGTGATGGAATTGTAGGGACATTCTTTGAATTTTAGAATTCCTGTGAAACGTCTCTTGAGATTATTTACATAAATGTATGTACTCCAAGTGGACCTGTTAAGCCTAACCATTTCTATGAACTGATGTGTCATATCTGGAAATGAATAAGAAACATAAGGAACCTCAACACCTCTCTGATATCCCTCAATTTGACGTTATGCAGGAACAAAACACTGAGTGTAGATTTCCTCCCCACTATCAACAACTACACTAAGTGTTGCATTGGCTGACAAATGATACAAGTTCCTTCAGCATCAAAGACTCGCAAGTGTGTTTTTCAGTTATTTCAGCTCTGACTTCCCTTCTCTGTGGCTGTCTATAAACATCTATTTTTTAATATTTTTTTTTTAGCATTCTGTTGGGAAAATACAGACTATAGTATGCTGAGTATGTGTAAAGTTACCATTTTTTAAATCCCTGTGTCAAATGGCATCAAAAACAAGTAACAATCAACAGAACAGCCCACAGAAACTAGGAGAAACTACTGGGTCCTACGGTTTCCCAATTTCGGTAAGCACTTGGGCTTAGCAAAACTGTCAATAAAAATATGGACAACAGGAATGACATATTTATTGATAAAGACATTAACACAAATGTATTCACATTTCACTACTGCAGATAAAAGAATTAGTGAACCCACCACACCAGTATGAACATCACTAGTTATTTACTCACCAGCTACGGATCCAAGAAGCAAGTCTCTCACTGCACTGTGCTGTACAGGATGAACTTTTGTTCCCTTAAGGCCATGGAATGTGTAAAAATACACAAAATTTGAGGCACACAGGCTCTCCAAGACAGGAACCATGCCACGATACAACGTACAGCTAAACAAAGCACCATACACAAATAAGATGACTAATAACAACACAACATAAAAGTAATAGGAAGGTGCGTATTCTTATTAATCAGATAGTAATAGGGGTTACTAATAATAAAAAAGAGGTCTGAAAGATATGTTTAATATAAACACAATGATCAAGCACCAATTTTTCTTCAATCTACAGCTACTGATCAGTCATTACCAAGCAAATGTACTATCTCTTCACCTGCTGCACTTACACTACCATTTTTCACATAAAAAAAGAAAATCATACCCATTAAAGAAACAGCTCACAATAGGATCAATTGAAATTTTGAACAATTCTCCACATAATTCACTTCATTTTGAATGAACTGAAAAACTTTGGGCAAGTGGTTGTCGACTGAAGCTCTGGGAAAGATGTAACCATATTTAAACTCCACAATATCTTACTGAAACGAATACAGGAGAAGCTCTAAGCTTTAAAAATATAATGGCTTTGACTTAAACTTCACGGAATGAGCATACTTCATCTGATACAGGTTAACATCCTGTAAATTACATTTTTGCTTTTACAAGATAGTTTTGACACGGAAATTGTGGCCACTATGCCTCGTTTCTGCAATTACCAAAAATAAATTATCCAGGCAATAGGAAAAATGTATCAAATGGCATTTTAGTAACAAAAATGTGATTTTTTTCTGTTGAGACAGGAAGAAGTAAATTAGCCAGTGAATCACTGTGTCACAGTTCTAAAAATTATGACAATGTATTGAATTTTTTCACATATTTTACACTAATACTTCCTCTTAAGAGTCTACCATAAAAAACTGTAATCATATGGAAATGGGCTAAGGCTGCTATAAAAGTACCAAATGAATTTTTTTTTAAATGTTAGACAATTAAATGGAAAGCAATACAGATGTAAACTTTATAAATCATGTCAAATGATATGAAACTACATTTAGAAGCATGATGAAGGCACAAGAAATACTGCACAAAAATTCATTCTGAACCATAGAAATAAACAGGATGAGCAGTTTTAAATTCTGAACATATAATTACAGGTAAGTATATAGGGGAGGTAACATTATCTTTAAAAAATAAAAATCTACTGGGTGTAACAAGAAATCAAACTGGAGTAATTAAAAATGATTCTAATATGATATTGGGACATCGATTCACAATAATTAAATCAGTTACTCGAAAAAGAATGCTTCCCAAATGCTCTGAAGTATTCCGTGCTAAATCCATTAATCAAAAAAGGTTCAAAGGAAGATGAAGAAAGCTTCTTGATAGCAAGTCTTCGGCCCAGTGACCACATACTACTTCGACACACATGAGAAAGATGTAGCATCATGGGGTTGTGCTGCCAAGTGGTTCAAATCATATTTCACAGGGAAAAAATCCTGCTCTCAGACTGGAAAATTATTTCTCGGAGAATCTCACCAGGTTCTATTTTAGGCCCAATCCTGTTTTTATTTTATACACAGTGTCCCAGGAGGAATGGTCAATACGAAGGGATTTGACAAGAATTATCATTCAAAGTACAAAGCCTAGTATACATTGGGTTTAAAATGCATATCTTAACACTGCCATCCAGCGACACCATAGTGGTGCTGCATGCGAAATAGTGGTCAACAGCCGGTGACACAACAGTGGTGTCACGTGCATGGTATCGCTCAGTGGATGGTGACACCAGAGTGGTGTTGTGAGCATAGTATCACCCAGTGGCCAACGACAGCACTTTGGTATCTTTTGCATTCTGTTGATGTTTTTTTGGGTAACAGTAAGTTACACATGTGAACAAGTTTTTTGTTTTTATAAGTACTTGTGCCGTTTCATCAAGTCAGACGAAAGAGACGATATGATTATTTATGACGAATGTGTGGACATCTTGTCTGATGTTCCGGACGACTTGGTCGATTGGGAAGAAGACATTGGATATAGTAAAAATGAAAGTGAAGCAGAAGCCTCAGAAGATAGTGAAATATATCCAAGAAGAATTCGGCGAACTCTACGGTTGCCAACTGATTCGAATGAATCAGATGAAGAAGACAGTTCACAGTGGTCAGACTTTGATTTGCCGAGGCCCAATAATAAATGGTTTGGGCTTGCTATCCTTATGAGAATTCTAAAAGAAGGCAAGGATCGATGATTATTGGTCAATGAATCTGTTGATAGACACACCGATATTTTGCAAATCGATGTCCCACAACCGATTTACGCAAATATCATCATTTTTAAATTTTTCCGACAACAACAATAAGCCAGACAATTCCGACTGGCTTTTCAAAGTGCAATTCGTAATTGATTATTTTTCCAAAAAGTTTAAATAAACAAATATTTGAAACAAACAAATTTTGTATATATTTACGTATGTGTATCTTCCAAACTCCACAAAAGTGGGGAAACAGGGTTGAGAACTTATGAGAACTAAGGATGAGATTAGTAACACTTAACAATTTATAATCTCCTGATAATGTCAAGAATGCCGGCAACAAGCCAAGTAATCCAAATTAGCACTGCCGGCGCCAGGCGAATTAATTTGTATGAGACGTGTGGATGGCAAAATGTTACGATCTACGAGCACTTGCTCAGTAGAAGAGATGTATTTCACAGTTGCGAATATGAACGAGTGTTCACAGCTCTCAAGGTAAGCACTTCAGTGCCCATATTTACTTAACTTTTTTTTCAGTTCATACTACCATACACTGGGGAGAAGAGGAGTTTGTGGCACAACTTGACAAGAAGAAGGGACTGGTGGTAGGACATGTTCTGGGGCATCAAGGGATCACAAATTTAGCATTGGAGGGCAGCATGGAGGGTAAAAATCGTAGAGGGAGATCAAGAGATGAATACACTAAGCAGAGTCAGAAGGATGTAGGTTGCAGTAGGTACTGGGAGATGATGAAGCTTGCACAGGTTAGGGTAGCATCATGGAAAGTTGCATCAAACCAGTCTCAGGACTGAAGACCACAACAACAACACATACTACCACCTTACAAAATATGAAAAGCAAAGAGATTGCAGTAGAAGAGATTTGTATCACACTATTGAAGGTGAAGAGATACTCATAGCTCTTAAGGTATATATTTTACAGCATCCGTTTTGCTTTGAATGATTATGTCTGTCATATCCTCCAATACTGACCATTCATCCTGGGACATCCTCTATAAATAATTTACTCCTGAATATTGCTTTCTACTCTGTTTCATTTGTAGATGATATCTTCCTAATTGGAAAGCGAAACCAAAGAACGAATTATCCTGAGTCACCAGCACCCTAAACAGCTTAGAATTTTGGCTTGATCTAAGAGGATAAAAATTGAACATGATAAACACTCAACTAAACCAGTTTAAACTATCATAAACAACCTCCAAACTACCCATAAAAATCAGTTTATTTATTCTTTGCCCATGGACTCCAGCTGAAAATCCAGCTGAGAGTATTGGGTGTGTCATACAATAGCCTATTAACATCAAACTTGATTTCAATATATATATATATATATATGAAACAAATGATTAAACAGAAATAGTCCATAATCATACAAAGGTTTTACATGTTTCGCATTATACGTACACACAAATCAAAAAAACATACAGAAATGATAATTTTTACAGGTACATTTCAGTAATGATATATTTAAACACCATCTTAGTATTCACTCAAACTGTATATACATTTCTCTGTGAGATATAGTTTCAAATGATTTTTAAAACATTTTAGATCTGTTTCTTTTTTAATGATTTTGGGGAGTTTATTAAAAAACCTTTTGCCTGCTTCTTCTGGGGCAGTCATAGACAGTTTTAGATTTCTGTTTATCATGTAGTAATTTTCATTTCCTCTTGTACTGTGTTTGTGCACATCTTTATTTAGGAGGTGTTTATCACTTGACCTTACCACCATTATGCTTTGGTATATATACAGTGAATATACTGTCATAATATTATAGTGTACAAAAGCTTGCCTACAGGTCTGTCTTGGTGGTATTTTTGCAATGCATCTCACTGCCCTTTTCTGAATTGTGAATATTCTTTTTAGGTAGCCAGCTTGTGCATTTCCCCATATATGAACTGAATAAGACAAATGTGGGAAGACAAGTCCATAATACATTGATCTGAGGACTTTATCATCCACAGTCTTAGCTGTTTTATGCATGATGAAGATCTGTTTGTTTATCTTTTTACACAGTGCATCTATGTGCTCCCCCCATGCCAAATGTTTGTCTATTATAGTTCCTAGAAAATTTGTGCTGGTTACTTCTTTAATAGTCTTTCCATTTATATTAACATTTATATTATAATTTTCACTATGCTTGGTCTGAAATACTACATTCATTGTTTTAGACTGATTCATAAACAGGTTGTTTTGTGTTAAATATTTATTTGCATTTTCAATAGTCAGGAGTGCTTCCTTCTCAAGCTCCTCCTTTGTGTCAGCTGTGCAAATGATTGTTGTGTCATCAGCATACATTATAAGTTTCTGATTTATATAGCTAGGGAAGTCATTTACGTAGAGTATAAATAGTATTGGCCCAAGCACAGAACCTTGCGGCACACCGTGTTTAACTGTTTGTAATTCTGATATGTAGTTTGTTATATTTCCCCCACTAGTATGTCTGATTTCTGTGCATTGTTTCCTATTTGTAATGTATGATTTAAGTATGTCATAGCATTTTCCTCTAATTCCATACTGATATAATTTCATCATTAATTTTGAGTGGTTCACACAATCAAATGCCTTAGATAGGCCCATAAAAATCCCACAAGTCTTTTGTTGCCTGTCAAGTAAATTAAGAATGTGCTCAATTATATCTGTTGATGCTGTTTTTGTTGACTTCCCTTCTCTGAAACCATGTTGTGATGAATGCAGTATACTGTACTTTGTTATAAAACTTACAATTCTATTCTTTATTATCATTTCATAGATTTTAGCAAATGTTGAGATCAATGATATTGGCCTGTAATTTCCTAATTCATCCCTGTTCCCTTTCTTAAATATTGGCTTCACTTTACTTACTTTCAGTGAATCTGGAAATATACCTTCTTCTATCGCAGCATTCAGCATGTGTGTCAATGGTTTTAATATACATTCTCTGCATTCCTTTATGAGATGTGATGTAACACCATCCAAGCCAGAAGAGTGTTTAATTTTAAGTTGTTTTATTAGGTTTGACACTTCTGCATCTGTTGTAGGTATGAAAACCATAGTATGATTTGTATGTGGGGGGTTTAACAATTTACTTACTGCATTTGTTTTATTTTGACTTATTAATTCATCTGCTACAGTAATATAATATCTATTAAAAGTATTGGCTACTTCTAGAGGGTTTGCGTTGCTTTTTCCACTCATCAGTGGGCAGATGTCCTCTGCCCGATTTGTTACTTTTCTTCTCTCTCCATTAATGAACGACCATAAACCTTTTGAGTAGTTCTTTCCCTTATCTATAGACATCCTGATGAATGATGCTTTAGTTTCTCTGATAAAACTACAGTACTCTTTCTTTTTATTTTATACAGTGTGTTGTAGGCCTCATTATTTTTTTGTTTGGAGAGGTCATAATACACTCTCATATTATTTCTGGCAAGGATTACTTCTCCAGTCACCCAGCTTTTCTTTTTTTGTTGCTGTTTGACAAGCCTTTTACTAACAGGACATGTAACATCATAATAATAATTGAATAAAGAATAAAACTGGTTCCATTTCGTGTTTGCATCTTTAGCTGCATATATTGTTTCCCAGTTTTCTGCCTCTAACATCTTTTTTAGCAGATTTATGTTATGTGGGTAGTTCTGTCTTCTCATCTCCCATATCTTCTGCACTGAATCACTAGTCTTTATATTTATGTCTATCATGATTGCAAAATGGTCTGCTAATGTGGAGTTTATTACCTGTGTGTCACAATAGCATGTAGGAATATTTGTTATTACATGATCAATAATAGTTTCACTATGCTTTGTTACTCTGGTTGGTTTATCTATTTTTATTTTTAGATTGTATATGCACAATAAGTCCAGTAGGGTCTTAGTATTGTCCGTATTTTTACTCGTGTCTATGTTCAGATCTCCTATAATGATCAAATAAGCATATGTTTTTGAGAGGTGTTGGATTATATCTTCCAGCTATTCAAAGAAGGTTTTAATTATACCATTTGGTGATCAATACAAACCTAATACACAACATAAATTCCCAGCAATTTTAGTTTCCAGTGCTGTAGCTTCAAAGCTCAATTCTATAGCATATTTTGTTATATTTATGGCTTTAGTTGATTTATAGTTAGAAAAAATGGCAACCCCACCACCTTCATAGGAAGTTCTGCAAAAACTGGCTACTTTCACATAATTCTTCAAGTTGTAAATTCCTATGTGATTTTCTTTTAGCCCATGTTCTGTAACTACTAGAATGTTTGGCCTATACTCCTGTAATATTACCTCTAGTTCCTCTGTTTTATTGTTTATGTATTGAACATTTTGGTGAAGTATTCTAATAGTTGGCTTTAAATGTAATAGTTCCCCTTCCTGTAATATACTAAGCACTTCACTTGCTCCCTTTGCTTCTGGTACTATGCAGTGATTTTTTTCAGTTTGTGTCATTAAACCAGGATCATATCTTTGTCCGGTGTTTATATTCCTCTCCCTATTGTCACACTGGTATTTAAGATGGACAGTTTTACTTACATCTTTTTCCATGATCTCTTTCTGCTTACTCGGTACCATAAAAAATCCTCACTTAGTGTAGCAGGTCTCCTAGTTCTCAGGCATCTGTCTTGATTGGAAGCTGCTTCTGCTGTTGATCTCCCAGGCCTCAGGCACCTCTTCTGTGTGGTTGCTGTTGCTGGTGGCTCCTGTGCTCCCCGACTTGGTGACTGCCCTTCTTTGTTAGCTGCTGCGGCTAATGACCTTTGTATGTTTTCCTCACATGCATTTTCATTGCCTTGAGGTAGTATTATGGGGTCTGCTGTTCTGGATGCTGTTGCTGATGACGACAGCTCTGCTGATGATTATGGTGATTCTGCTGCTATTGGTTTATCTGACACTGCTGGTGAGAATATCTGAGCCTTTGCTGCTGCTACTGGTGTTTGTTGTAGCTCTACTGCAGATAATGATGGTTCCACTGTTACAGACAACTCTTGTTTTGGCGGAATTGGGATTGGAGACACTTCCATTACAGATGACTCATTAATAAATTTAAGTATTTCGGCACTAATAATCTTTTTCCCTTTTACGTTCATGTGGAGACCATGTCTTGTGAAGTGCTCTCTTTGAACACTGTTTATCTCTACGAAAGTCGTATTCTGGAAACCTCTACATATTTTCTCAAATAGCCTGTTTGCTGTAACAATCTCGATGTTTACGCACGAGTTTTCCATCAGATCGTGCCTCCTGGGGATACTAACAATGTAGAAATGCACTCGAGGCATCCTTTTGATTGTTTCCTTTAGGATTCTCGTTGCACGCCAAGTTTCATTACAGTAAACATCATTTGCGCCTCCTATTATGCTGCAGCTGTTACCCGTCGTTAATATGTTGTCACTGTTTTTCAGAATTTCGCGTAATGGCGCGCCTGGTTTGATGATGCCCGTTACATTAAGGTCTGGGTGATTTCTTCTCATAATTTCCGTAACTCCTCTCCCATGACTATCTGCAAAAATATATGTCTGTTGCTTGTATCCTTGCTTATGCATAACGTGGTTGTTTACTTTTTTTTTCCTTACGAATATTTACCTTGTGTTTTTCTCCGTTTAATCCACTTGTATATTTTTGTGTGGATAGTTTGTTCATATTTTTATCCATAGATGCACTATTAACACTTTCTTTTCTTGCGTTTAATTCACTTGTGTCTTTTAGAGTGATCAGTTCGTTCATATTTCTAGTTACAGTCGTACTGTTTACACTTTGTACATTTGGTTGTGCATACCTACGAATTTTATGGCTAGCATTAATGAGATCTTGTTACCTTGACGATTCAGACAGATCCCGTGTGTTTAGTACCAAATTTTCCATTGTTTTTATATATTTTTTTATAATGTCAAGTTCTTTTTGAAGTTCGTTATGCACGCCGTCTTCTATTCCCGCGTAGCACTTTTCACTCGCGATCTCGCGGCCGTTACACTCTATGTCACATTTACACTGTATTTGTAAATCTTCTTGAGCATAACAGCGTGAATGGCACCATTTATGTTTAAACACGCATATTCTAACTCCATTTAGCACTGTTTCGTCACAAACAATACACTTGATTGAAATTAAGTCCTCAAAAACTGCAGAGCGGTTTAAAGTTACGTGTACACTTGCCGCACATTCTATCAAATCCCTGGTGATATCTGTAAGAAAATTATTGTCATGGTCTTATATACAGGGTGTCCCATTTATCTTGACCACCCTAAATAACTGTTTGTCCAGAGCAAATTACAAAATATTTCAAGCAAATGTTTATTAGCCGTCAGGGGGACATTAATCAGCATGATTGCCTTTGTTTTAGCTTTGTCTTTTTACAAAGATATGAACAGTGGTATGACTTTTTTAAATGGCACCCTGTATTTTTTATTCAGTATTTCATTTCCTCCCCTAAAGACCTATTCAAAAATGTATCACAGTGTACCATTCACTGAAACACAACATTATTAATTACATCACACATACTGACTTTGCGCCCGGGATCACAAACTCTTCCACTTGTTGGAGTTGTCAGAAAATAAATTAAAACCAAGTAAAAACATAACATGAAATTGACTGACTCTCCTGTACCTTGCCCAGAAGTAGAACATGCAAAGGTGCTAAAAGTGGTGACACTGGACACCAATACACTGGTGCACTCATCGAATGAAAGAATTATTTACTACTTCCAGTGCTGCCTGCTGCAGAGAATTACAAGCAAGCACAATACATTCCTGCATTTCCTCTGGAGTTGTTGGAATATCACGATAGACATCATCTTTAATGCATCCCCAAAGAAAAAAGTCCAGACTTGATTATTTGATTGTAAAACTGGAAAGCTTTATTTGTGGAGTTTAGAACTTTACTTCAAGTTAAGTTTTTACAATCTGTCACAATGCCCAAATATGGGAAACTCAGGTTGTCCTTGTCTACTTACCTTCATAGCTATTCTTCAATTCACTGACAGAGCAAAATCCTCAAATGTGATTGTTCTATATATTCAGTTTTTCTCGGACTTCGTTTTATATCCCCGGGTCATAACATTTTCAGTGAAAACAATTGCTTTCGATTCAGATACATAGCACTCCTTATTCCTTTTCATTATATGTTCACTCTCCGCTTCCTACTCTACAACTGACCTCTTCCGCAGAGCATCTTCACTTTCTCAATCAGTGGCTTAAGTACATTTCTTCTATAAATACATTCCAAGATTTGGATCTTGGTACAATGTTGCAGGCTTTCTTGATGTCTAAGAAGAATAGCATGATGCTTCTTTTTTTTCAGATACTTTTTGAGTGGTGTTCAAAAAATATTCAAATGTGTGTGAATACCCAAGGGACCAAACTGCTGAGGTCATCGGTCCCTAGACTTGCGCACTACTTAAACTAACTTACGTTAAGGACAACACACACACACCAATACCCGAGGGAGGACTCAGACCTCCGGCGGGAGCAGTCGCGCAATTTGTGACATGGCACCTCTAACCACGTGGCCAAACTGCATGGCAAATAGTGTTCCCGTCAGAAAGATCAGTTCTATTGTACTCCTGCTTTTCTTAAACTCTTGCTGTTCTTCTGCTAGGAGAATTTCAATTATCCTTCAAAGTATGTTTTCTAGATCTTCTCCAAAATTTTTTATCCCTGTGAAAGCATTGTTACACCTCTGTAATATTGAGGTAGTTTCCTATTACCTTTTTTGAACAATGGTATAGTCACACATTTAGTCCAAACATCAGACCTGATTCTCTCTCAGGGATCTTATTCTACCTCCAGATTGTGTTTAACAGTCTGGACAGCCAATGGATCAAGTATGTTTCTGCCGCCTTGATCATAACTGCCTTTAATTCACCAACTCCTCTAGACTTTTTATGTTCATGCTTTTTAGAGCTTCCACTGCTTCCAACCAACTTAGTCATGATTCTTCTTCGTCACTTCCATTCTTCTCATAATACTCAGTCTGCATCTCATTATCATTCAAGCTGCTTTCATGCCTTCATACGAGGGTTTGCTGAAAGAAATCTCCATTATTAATTGAATACCTGCCGTGTCTCTAACTAGACCTCCTCGATAACTTTTATGGTGTCTTAGCATTTCCTTTTATTCGTTATTTCCTTATACAGTAGTTTCTTATTGCTACAGTAGTCTTCTTTGGGCATCTGTAAATTACTACCAATATTTGTTTTCCTCCTCAGTTACTACTTGTTTTACAGTTAGTTTTTGCTGTCTGTATTCTTGGGTCAATTTTTGATGTCTTCGTCATCCCTACACTCCTCTAACACCCCCCCCCCCCTCTCCCTCTCTCTCTCTCTCTCTCTCTCTCTCTCTCTCTCTCTCTCTCTCTCTCATATTTTTTACTTTGGTTTCTCACATGTATTTCATTCTTTACCCTTTTGTTCCACAACGGTGTTCCCTGTTCTCTCACTCTAGTGCTTGTCTTCCCACAGATCTTTGTTGCTTCACCAATAAAGACAACCTGAAACACTTTCCATTCTTCATCACTTCTTGTTGCGCTGATACATCACAAGCTATGCTTACCCAGACAGACAGACCACAAGGGCACCAGATGTTACTGCATGTGCAATATTAAAGTTCACAAAGTAACATAACATGTATTACAAGTCCCCCTGAGTATTTCACATATTCAGATACTTTGTGATGATGCAGTAATACACAAACTGTTGAGAGATACTGTATTGACCAGAATCAAACTAGGCTAGGAATGAGTCAAGAATCGGTGAGACTGGCTGACTGGCCAAGGACATCACACAGAGTCACTGGAGAGTAAATAGGTGGACAACAACAAGAGGAAGACACACGACAGAGGTGGTACAGAAGAATACCAGGTCCAGCAAGTCAACCAAGATTGAAACATAAGACATAGCGAATTCAGACCAAGACAACAAGGTGTAGCGAGATCAATACAATACACAGGGAAATCATGACTAACTGCGGAGCTGCTGCACTGCTGGCTTTAAAGGGCCGTCGCAGGCACTGATAGGATGGCAAAGTGGGCATGGCCTTGAGGCAGCCCTTGCTGCAGGGACACTGATCCCCACACATGAAGCAGCACCATCTAGCGGCTGTCATCAAGTTCCATACCTTCCGGCAGGCCTTCAAAATCACCGGCAATCAAATGTCACACTGACTATGACTTAATGCTCTTACACTGATATGAGAGGTAGGCCTTGAGGCAGCCCTTGCTGCAGGGACACTGATTCCCACACATGAAGCAGCACCGTCTAGCGGCTGTCATCAAGTTCCATACCTTCCGGCAGGCCTTCAAAATCACCGGCAATCAAATGTCACACTGACTATGACTTTATGCTCTTACACTGATATGAGAGGTAGTTTCTTTACTTTTGCCAGTCATGTGCAAAATCTAACACAGTTAGAGCAGTTACTATTTGTTGCCTATTTTTCTGAATAATTTTTCCTACTGTTTTGATTGGTTTTATCATAATGGAAATTAAAAGTATTGATACTGTGTAAGATACAGAAGAATAACAGGTCCAGCAAGTCAACCAAGATTGAAACATAAGACATAGCGAATTCAGACCAAGACAACAAGGTGTAGTGAGATCTCAATACAATCCACAGGGAAATCATGACTAACTGCGGAGCTGCTGCACTGCTGGCTTTAAAGGGCCGTTGCAGGCACTGATAGGACGGCAAAGTGGGCATGGCCTTGCGGCAGCACTTGCTGCAGGAAGTAAAAGCCAAAGCAAATTCTAGTTAGACAGACACTGTGCAACACATGATGAGTAGTTAAGAGGGTGGAAGACTCGAGATTCAAAATTTAGATTTCTACTAACAACAGTTAGTAGCAGGACACTGAAATTTGAATCTCTGCTGTTGAGCCACAGTATTCTATAAACCTTTTCCTTCGCCACTCATTCCCGCAGCCAGTCCTCATACTGAAGTTTCCTTCCTACATTTCTCACTTGAATTTCTTTTTACTTACTATTCAAGAATTATTTAATGAACTTTGAAAGGTTGACGTTATAACACTTATTACCATACAATTTTGAACATTATTTTGAAATATTCTTATGATTTGTTGTGGATGATGTAGCATTGCATGCTAACGATAACGAACAAGACTATTCGTTACAAACAGGAAATTATTTTTACTTCTGTGTCACAGGTACATAGTTTTACCAGCCAAACCAATTTGTCACTGAAATACATAAACAGAACAGTCTAGTGTGAACAATATGCTATGCGAAGATAATACTTTCATTGTGTGAGAAAATGGGGAAACAGAAGGGGACAGGAATTTTCAGTGTGGCCAAATATTGTTGAACAATGGAACATTAAGAATGAAATTACAATATTATGAAAAGTGTAGATTGCTGCTCACGATATAGATGAGACATTGAGACGCAGACAGGCACAATGAATAGACTGCTATACAATGAATAGACTGCTATACATTTAAGCTTTCATCCACAATGCTTCTTCTGAAACAGGCAATGCACACGTTCACTGTCTCCAGCAGCAGTGTGGTCTGACTGCAGCTGCGTCCGACAGGAGCAGCTACCTGGCATGGGTGGTGGGGGTCGAGACGACGATAGGGTGGGGAGAGGAGGGAGAGCAGGGGAGGGGTGGGGGCACATGTAGTGCCACTTCTGGGGACATGCATGGATGCAGTGGAGACAGAATAGGGCTACAAGATTCAGTCGGGGGAGGGTATGGGAACATAAGGTATATAGCATGGATAATTACCACTTGCGCAATTCAGAAAAGCTGGTTATGGTAGGATGTATCCAGATGGTGGAAACTCTGAAGCGATTACTGAAGTGAAGCACATGGTACTGGGCAGAATGTTCAGCAACTAGGTGGTTCACCTTCTCTTGGCACCAGTTTGTTGCTGGTCATCCACGTGGCCAGACAGCATGTTGCAATGCCCACGTAGAAAGCCACACATTAGCTGTAACTTAGTTTGTACATCACGGGGCTGCTTTCACAGGTAGCCCTTCCTCTGATGTGATAGGAGACACCTGTGGCCAGACTGGAGTAGGTGGTGCTGACAGAATGTATTTGACAGGTCTTGCATCTAGGTCTATTGCAGTGATACGGAGCAAGGAAATGGGAGCAGGGTCGGAACAGGGACAGCCAAGGGTATTCCATAGGTTTGAAGAGCAGTGGAAGACCACTGTGGGAGGGGTGGGAAGGATAACGGATACAATATTCCTCATTTTGGGGCACAAGGAGAGGTAGTTGACATGCTGATACAAAATGTGATTCCGTTGCTCCAGTCTTGAGTGGCAGTGAGAAATTAGAAGAGTGCTCCTTTGTATCTGGATGGTGGGTATGTGAGAGATTCTAGATGACTGGACAGCCACAACACAGGAAATCTGTTTCTGTACATTTGAAAGGGTAATTTATGTCTGTGAAGGTATCAGTGAGAGCCTTGGTATATTTGGAGAGGGACTGTTCATCTCTGCAGATGCGATGACCACAGGTTGCTAGGCTTTATGGAAGGGAGTACTTGGTACTGAATGGGTGGCAGCTGTTGAAGTGGAGGTATTGTTGGTAGTTGGTAGGTTTGATATGGACAGAGGTACTCACACAGCCAACTTTGAGCTGGATTTCAATGTTGAGAAAGGCACTTATTCGGTTGAGGAGGACCAGATGACTGGATGATATGGTGTCCCCATCCTCACTCCAAATCACGAGGATGTCTTCAATGAATCTGAATACAGTGAGGAGTTTGGGATTTTGGGTGGTTAGTAAGGATTCCTCTAGCTGGTCCATGAAGAGGTCGGCATAGGATGGTGCTACGTGAATGCTCATTAGAATACCATGGATTTGTTTGTTAGGTGATGCCTTCTAAGAAGTAATTGTGGACGAGATACAGTTGGTCATGGTGACCAGGAAGGAGGTTGTAGGTTTGGAGTCAGCAGGGTGTTGGGAAAGACAGCGTGCAACAGCAGCAAGGTCATGTACACGGGGAAGTCAGAATAGAGGGAGGTGGTATCAACAGTGATGAGTAAGGCACCATGTGGTAAAGGAACAGGCACTGTGGAGAGTCACTGCAGGAAATGGTAGCTGTCTTTTACACATTCCAAGTTCCTCCAGAACCTCAACAGATTCTCCCTCATTCGCTTCACCTGGTTGTCCTTAGCCCAACATGCCATCTTCCTCGATGTTAACCTCCACCTCAAGCATGACAACACCAGTACCTTCGTCCATATCAAATCTACTAACCACCAGCAATATCTCCACTTCAATAGCTGCCACCTGCCACCTATTCCATACAAAGCACTTCCATAAAGCCTAGCCATATATAGTCGACACATCTGTAGTGATGAGCAGTTCCTCTCCAAATATATCAAGGGTTTCATTGAGGCTTTCACACACCGAAATTACCCTCCCAAACTTGTACAAAAATAGATCCCCCACGCCTCGTCACATAACCACTGTCTGGCCACAAAGAAGCACTCTTCTCATGACTCAGTACCACCCAGGACTTGAGTAAATAAATCACATTCTCAGCCAGGATTTCAACTACCTCTCATTATGCCCTGAAATGAGGAATATTGTACCCACTATATTCCCATTGTGGTATTCTGCCACCCACTGAACTTGCACAATATCCTTCTCCATCCCCACTCCACCCCTGCTCCCAAAACCCTTGCCTCATATTTCTGCAATAGACATATGTGCAAGACCTGTACTATATATTCTCCCGTCACCACCTACTGTCTAGTACAGGTATTTCCTGTATCATCAAAGATAAGGCTACCTGTCAAAGCAGCCATGTGATCTGGGTTAGCTGCAATAAATAACCAAACACCATCTGGATCACAACTTTTCTTTACAACCGATTTCAGTCTGCAATGAATATCATCTTCAGGTCTAGGTTGGAACAAAAAGGCAAAAACAACAATGATTTTACAGAAGTGTGATACTATGAACACCTGTCTCATGAATAGTAGAAATGCCAACAAAATATTTTGAACTCGCACATATCTGGTGCTGCAAAGTGCAGCTTATCAACATTGTGTAAAACAAACATAAAAAACAATGATGTGGTGCGTAGAAAAATTTTATATCACATGACATGTGCATAAGTCATTGCTGATTACATTAAAACAGTGTAAAACGATTTCTTAATAGGAAATTATATAAAAAATTAATACATAATCAGACTTAATGGACATGTTAATGTAGCAAATTTCGCCTGGAATGGTATGTTACACAACAGTAGATCAAAAACAAATGTTATAAAAATACTCACAGGACACTGCATTTTTGTTCTTGTTTATATAATTTTTAAAAAATTTAAAAAACCAATGCAAAATTGCCAAAATTTATCTGAGACTTCATTTTAATGGAAACAGCCTGAGAGTTCTCACTTTAATTTAAAAAAAGGGGAACAAAAAAGAGTCTAATTATGAAATAAAATCTTAGATTGTGTTCGGTAATTCTGCACTGGCTTTTTAATTTTTTTTAAATATGTAAACAAGAACTAAAATCTTCGATGCACTGTGTCCTGTCAGTATGCTTACAACATTTTTTTTTAATCTGCTATTGTGTAATGCATAACTCCTGCTGAAATAGTAACCAACAGTAAGTCATCAAGTAAAACAAAAGAATTATCTGGCATTCCCCAAAATAGTGTTATAAGCCCTCTGATATTCCTGTTCCCCATAAAGAATATAGGAGACAATCTGAGCAGCCCTTTCAGACTGTTTTCAGGTGATGCTACCATTTGTCATCTAATTAAGTCATCTGATGATCAAAACCAACTGCAAAACGATCTAGATAAGATACCCGTATGATGCAAAATGTGACAACTGATTGTAAATCATAAGAAGCGTGAAATCATCCACACGAGTTCTAAAAGAAATCACAAAATTTTGGTTACACGATAAATCACGCAAGTCTAAAGGTTGTAAATTCAACAAAGTACTTAGGGATTGCAAATACAAATAACTTAAATTGGAAAGATCACTTACACATTGTTCTGGGTAAAGTAAAACAAAGGTTGCAATTTAATGGAAGAGCACTTAGATAGTGAAACAGGTCTACTGAAGTGACTGTTTATGCCTTACTTGTCTGCCCTCTTCTGGACTATTGCTGTGTGGTGTGAGATCCTTATCAGATGGGACTGACAGAAGACACCGAAAAAGTTCAAAGAACGGCAGCTCCTTTTGCATCATTGCAAAATAGGGAGAAAGAATCATCACGATAAAATAAGAGAAATCAGAGCTCATACAGAAATATTTAAGTGCTTGATTTCCCCTTGCACCATTCAAGAGTGGAATGGTAGGGAAACAGCTTAAATACGGTTTGATGAATCCTCTGCCAAGCACTCAACCGTGAATTGCAGAGTAATCACGTAGATGTAGAAGCATACTACATTAACGTGTCCTTTAAGTTTGATTTTTTTTTTATTTCATTACATAAGGATAAATAGTTTTATATTATTTTAAGGTACTCATCTATGATTTACGCACATCCCATGACTACACAAAAATTTTTCTTCCCATCACATCATGGTGTTTCATGTTCATTTCACACTATGTTCACAAACTGCAATTTGCGGTGCCAAGTATGTGTGAGTTCGCAATATTTTATGGCCATTTGTACTATCCATGAGACAACTGCTCGTAAGATCATATTTCTGTAAAAGCATTATTGTTATTGCCTTTCTGTTCCAATCTAGACCTGAAGATGATCTGCAGCACAGTCTTGGTAAATAAGAAGTTGTGATCCAGACTGTGTTTGTCTACTTATTGTAACAAAAAAGGGTCTTGGATCCTAAAACATGGCTTCAGTTGTGAAATTTTCTGCAAACACTGCTTTCTACATGAGCATCATGACTAACTAGATGTCTGTCAGCATGAATGGCCACTTGCAAACTGGCCAAGAGACAGCTGGACTACCCAGTTGCTGAACATGCTGCCCAACACCATGTGTTCCACGTCAGTGACTGCTTCACAGTCTGTACCATCTGGATACTTCCTACCACCACCAGATTTTCTGAATTATGCATGTGGGAACTCTCCATGCAGTATATCCTACATTGTCTTAAATCCTCTGGCCTAAAACTTCACTGGTCCATATCCTCAAGCCACCAATACGCTTCCCTGCTCCCACTTTAGTACTAAATGGTCTTCTATTTCACCAATGCACCACTAGTCCCTTCTCTACTGCTCTCCTTTTCCACTCCCCTTACTCCCTCCCTCACCAATCCCCCAAACTTCTCGTGTGCACCTAGCAGTTCTACCCTGCTCCCAACAAGTTCCTGCACATTCTCACATGCAACACAAGGCCTTCCCCCACCCCTACTCTGCTATCCCTCACCCTCCCTGCCTCATTCCACTTCCTCACTCCCATCACCCACAGCATACTGTTGCTCCTGTCATGTACAGTTTCAGTTTACAGCTTGAAAATTTAGCTATTTTTCTACATAATCACCATTTCTGTTGATGCATTTTTGTAGACGTTGTGGCAGTTTTTGTATGCTCATGTCATACCAGCTCATCGCCATGCTGTTCAGAAAGTTATGAACCTCTTCTTTCACCTCATTGTCAGAGCTGAATCTCTTTCCAGCCAAATGTTCTTTTAACCTACGGAACAGATGATAGTCATGGCGCGCCAAGAAGTCAGAACCATAAGTTAGGTGGGTGATTATGTTCCACTGAAACTGTTGCAGGAGAGCAACAGTTTGCCGAGCGATGTGTGCGCGAGTGTTGTCACGGAGAATGTGTACGCCCTTGCTCAACATTCCTCTTCCCCGGTTCTGAATTGCCTGTTTGAGTTTTTTCAGAGTCTCACAGTACCTGTCAGGGTTATTTGTGGTCCCAGTGATTCAGCTCTGATGACAAGGTGAAAGAAGAGGTTCATAACTTTCTGAACAGCATGGCGGCGAGCTGGTGTGATAGGGGCATATGAAAACTGCCACAGCGTCTACAAAAATGCATTGACAGAATTGGTGATTATGTTGAAAAATAGCTAAATGTTCAAGCTGTAAATTGATGTAAACCATTGTAGAAATAAACAGGTCTATGTAAACCATTGTAGAAATAAACAGGTCTATGTACTTATAAAAAATAGGAGACCTTACTTTTGGGATCACCCTCATAATAATAAAATTATGATGTCCAGGTTCATAATTTTGCTCATATTATTACAGATTAGTAATTTGAATACTTAAATGCAATATATATGACAAATTGGAATTGCTTTGTTGTGGTACTGGCTTATATCTTTATGTATGAAATATCATACAGTGGGGTGGGCAGTTGGTCTGATTTATTTCAGATATAATATGGAAAAGGAGCTAGGGACTACGAAGAGGTTCTAAATATCCTGTTCTCCACAGAAGAAGATGATGAAACTTTGTCTGACACATTTGATACATGTCAGGAGCTTGAATTTGTACTTGTTCTGCCGAATGTTGGCGAGGACTGATAAAGATGATGCAGGTAGTGACGCATAAAGACAACCTGCCACTGTTGCTGGTTTAGAGAAGAAGGTTAAGAAGGTTCTGGGACACATCGCAGAGATAAGATCAGTAAATTCTGACAGCCTTGTTGAAAATGTTACATCTGTATCCACGCAAGAGAAAAATACCTGCTGTTTCAAATCACGATCACGGTTTTGAGTTAGGAAAGCAAGACACCGAATAGAAGAAAGACTAGACTCTTCACAAAAATTTGAGGTATCTCGTGATCCTACACCTGATGTAATACATCTCCACACATCAAACTTGACTCCAATAGATCTTTTTCGTAGAGTTTTTGATGCTGATTTGGTTGAGATTCTGATGAGAGAGACAGTAAAATATGCTGCTCAAAAGGGACACAACATACAAATAAGTCATGATATCTACAAATACATTGCTATTTTGGTGTTATCCGGAGATTGTATTGTCATGCATAGACATATGTACTGGGAGACCATACCTGACACAAACAATGTCCTTGTTTCGAATTCTATCTCCAGAAATACTTTTGACAAAATTCACAGATTCTTCGATGACAATGATAATGACAGCACCGAAAAATAAGAAAAAATTTACAAGGTTTGGCCATTAATTTCACATCTAAATAGAAATTTCAAGACATCATAGAGTCTCTAGGGTCAACTTCTCCATGGATGAGGCCTTTGAGCCTTATTATGGCCACCACTTTGTGAAACAGTTTGTAAGAGGCAAACCAATTTGCTATGGTTTCAAATGGGGTGTTTAGCTACATCTAATGGATAGGTCATCTAAAGTGAGCCATATGTTGGAGCAAGTCAAAGAGATCCCCATAAGCCAATGGGACATTCTGTAGTTGAAAAGCTCTGTGTGGACTACATTCGTCAGAACAGCACAGTGTACATTGATAATTACTTTAACGTGCCCCTACTTGAATCTCTTACTTCAAATGGAACCAAATGCATACGAACCCTGAGAAATGACCACTTGGAGAAGGCACACATGCCAGATATAAAGAAGACGCTATTCATGTGTTATGTGATACAGAAAATTCTATCACACTTGTAAGATGGAACGACAATAGTCAAGTGACTCTGGGGACAAATGTACTGGATGAAGGTATATTAGGTTAAAGTAAATGCTTGAGGTGGAATAGAGACCCAAGAAAGAAGGTTTTCATACTACAGTCTTCCCTCATATAGGAATATAATCACCTCATAGGAGGGGTAGATCTTTTTGACAATCTACGAAGTCTATATTGCATTCGTATAAGATCACGAAAGTGGTACTGGCCAATGATCAGGTTCCTCTTAAATGGTGCTGTTGTGAATATGTGGATCCTATACTGGCAGCTAAATAATGTAAGCTTCATGTAATTTACCAGACGTATTGTATTTTCAATTCTGACTTCACCCAACATTGAAAAGCCAAGAGGTGTGAGGCCAAGATTTCTGTCACAGTTGCCAGAAGACATAAGATTTGATAATGCTGGACACATGATTGATGAGCACAACACACAAAGAAGCTGTGGGCAATGTGGTAAATGCACAAAATTTCACTGTGTAAAATTCGATGTGGGACTCCATCCAAAGTGGAGTTTCATTTAGTATCACTGGCGCTAAGAAGACTAAATTGTCCAATAAACTATTATTTTTGCCATTTGTCCTTTATTATTGTAATATCTTACTTTATTCATGTAATGCAGTACAGTTATTTTGTTGATTCTACTATATGATTTTGCCATGTATATTTAATGTATAAATAAATAATGTAACCTTAAAATATAAATACAATGAACATTACAATACCTGAAAATTATTATTGTACTTTTTATTCATTTATTAATGTAATGAATGATAATCACGAAAAATTCAGCATATTACTTGTGATAAAATTGTGTAAGGAATTCTATCCCTTACTGCCCATCGTATGACGTATCATACCTCAATAATTTTATCCCTTACTGCCCACCGTATGGTATATCATATGTAAAAAAATTATGAATTTAAGGCTACCATCACAAATTAACATTCATAATGTGATAATTAACCCATGTGGGTGGTGGATGTTAAATTTTATCAAAATCTAAAATTAATTCTGGGATATAATGGGTTAATCCCTTAACCAACATTATTTCCTGCAATTCTTTCTCCTCTTATGTCAGATCAAGGAACCTCATATTTTGAATGCAATTTTGTCATTTCTAAAAATGGTTCAAATGGCTCTGAGCACTATGGGACTCAACTGCTGAGGTCATTAGTCCCCTAGAACTTAGAACTAGTTAAACCTAACTAACCTAAGGACATCACAAACATCCATGCCCGAGGCAGGATTAGAACCTGCGACCGTAGCGGTCTTGCGGTTCCAGACTGCAGCGCCTTTAACCGCACGGCCACTTTGGCCGGCTGTCATTTCTATTTATGTCTATACCTGACTTTACCCCTATCTTTCCTTTACCGTTAATTCACTTCAGTTATACGCATTTTTACAATTTGTGTAATACTCTTAATACTGAGGACGGAACAGGTAGATCAAATAACTGATGAGTAGGTACCAACATGAATAGGAGAGAAAATAAATTTATAGTACATCTTGACTAAAAGAAGGAACTGGTCAAGTTACCAAGGAACTGTTAATTTGGTACTGCATGTAAGTCTAAGGCAAAAATTTTTTAGAGAGAGACCTACGCATGATTACAATAAGCAGATTCAAACGGATGTAGATTGCACTAGTTATTCAGTGATGAACAGTATCACACAGGATAGACGCATGAAGAGCAGCATCAAACCAGTCTTTGGACCAAATACCACAACAACAACAACAACAACAATGTAACTCTTTCATAGACACTGCACTTTTGAGGGAGGAATCAAAAGAGACTTGCTCTTAATGATCAGTACACACAATAACGAATAATAAACCTAATAAAAAATAATCGGAGACAGAGGTTGTCAAATATCGGACATACATTGATCAACCAGAGCAATACAACCACCAACCTACTATCGATATAAAGCCATCTAAGCGATAGCACCATCATCTGGCAAGGAATGACTGCTAGTCAGACACACGCATGGGGCATGCAGTATTCGTGAGCATTCTGTCTGTGTGTAGTATGGGGAAGGCGCGATTTATCTGAATTTGATTGCGATGGCCTGGAGACTCAGCACAAGCATTTTGGTAACTGCTCAACTTTTCAGGTGGTTGAGGACTGCTGTGACGGGTATCTTCAACTTGTGGCCAAACCAAGTTGAAACAAAGTCCAGACATCATGGAACTGGGCGGCCATACCTCATTACAGATGTTGGACATTGTAGGCTGGGCAAACTGGTAAAACAGGACAGGCAGCGAACTATGGTGGAAATAACATCAAACTTTAATGCTAGGCAGAGTACAATTGTGTCTGAACACATAGTGCATTGAACGCTCCTAATGATGGGCCTCTGCAGCTGAAAAAACAATAGACGCTTGAAAAAATGTGATGTTCAGCTTTTTATATCAATGGATGTAACTGCAGGATAAACCTGAAAGATAGCACAGAATAACTCATCAATGCAATGTCTTCAAATAAATTTCACTGTCCTACTGCCTTCTAATAGGTTACAATTCGAGGGGAAAGTTTATGATTTTTCTAAGAAATGCCAAAAATAGCTACTTTTGGCCCACTTTTACAGAAAAAGTGACTTCTATAAGCTCTTTCAAACCATTTTCATTACTAAAACCATATTCTAAACTACCTTAAAACTATATTTGGTTTTGAAATGCAAGCTTATAAGGCCCTAAAACATGACAAAGTGGAGACTCATTTAAGATGGGCCCACATTCTGCACTCATATTAAATCCGACATCTTTTATTATTTTCTATTATTGTTTAGCACTCTCTGGTGGGCAATATCAAAACTACAATAACAGACTCAAAAGGTTATCAACTTCACAGTTTAGCTGTGTATTGCCAAGCCAATAGAGATCGTGGCAGTAAAATTGTTTCATAACAGCTGATGACACACTGTACAAACAGCCTGCAAATTTACACCACTGTCACATTGTGAAAATTTTGGTTAAGTTCACAGCAGTCTTTCTGACATTTTATGGAATGGATTCATGTTATAGGAGGCTTATTAGTATATCTTTCGATTGAGTGATGGGTACTTTAATTCTTGTTTAGGGTATAGCATACTTTGTGTTAACATAGTTTACAATTACGGCAGAACATTAGTGTAGATATAAAAATTTGTGTAAATACGTTGGTAGGCCCATGGTGCCTTAACCATAGCTGGTTCCTTTTCAAGTGAAAAAAATTAGCGTCCCCACCAACGCCACCGGAGCCATGTACGATAGCTGTGCAACAGCAGCCATGAGCGAGTTTCTCTGCCACATGTTCCCAAAACTTATAAGGATTTCTTTACACAGAATCCCAAGCCGATGATACATTTCTATTTTAGGGGCCAAATCTAGAAGAGGTCTTCAAAGCTTTTCAAATACCATTACCAGTCAGAAAATTTGCTGATTACTAAATTATTTATTTAGTGGCATGTTTCGAGGTGACCAATATACAAAGTGAAATTGCCTCTTACTAGACTATCCTCCTTTCTCTTCACAGGATGATTGCAGCAGTCATGTAAAGAAACTTTGATATCTGTATACACTTATGTTTAATGTTTTTGTAATGTCACTACAGTCTGACGATGAGGTATCACATCAAAACATGTCATTAAATAAATAATTTAGTAGTTAACAAATTTCGTGACTGGTAGTGGTACTTGAGAACTTTTCATATTTCTGAATGGCCATTATAGGTTGGTTGGTTGCTTGGTTTAAAAGAGTGAATGGTCAATATAGGTTGGTTAGTTGGTTTAAAAGAGGGGGGGAGGGACCAAACAGCTAGGTCATCGGTCCCTTATTCTGAATAAAACAATGCCACAAGCGTGAGAATAAAACAAGCAAGACTGACAACACAAAATGAAGAGAAAGGAAAACCCACAAGAATGACGGAAGGGCAACAAACGCTTAAAAGGAAAAAAAGGGGAGAAGATAACCACAGAAACGCAAGACACAGTTAGAAGAGATTAAAATGACAAAACAGATTACCATGGCTGGCTAACTATGAGAATAAAAAGGAGAAGCAAGCTACTCTGCAACACATTAAAACCTCCACCCTAAAAGCACTAGAGTGGAGGACACAGAGGGACAAAGGACATGTGCTAAAATTAAGATCAAATGATTAAACCCACCCTCACAAATAAAACGTAAAACTAAATCAGCCGATGAGGTATTGTCAGCTAAAATTAGCAGCAACGAGTCCAGTAATTGAAGATTTCGTCGCAGGGCAGTCAAAGTGGGGCAGTGCACCAGAATAAGGCCCACTGTCAACTGGACACCGCATCGACACTGAGGCTGGTCTTCACAACACAAAAGGTAGCCATGGGTCGCCCAAGCATGGGCAATGTGGAGCCAGCAGAGAACCACAGAGTCCTTGCGAGAGGCCCGCACGGAGAACTGCCGCACATTCGTAGTCTCCTTAATGGCATGCAGTTTGTTGTGCGTACCGAGAAACGCCCTTCCGTCTCCCAAAGGCGAAAAACCTGGCGACGCAAAAATGAACGCAGGTCACTTATTGGAATGCCGATCTCCATAAGCGGTTTCCGTGTAGCCCGTTTGGCCAGAATGTCAGCAAGTTCATTGCCTGGCATTCTGCTGTCTCCTGGGGTCCACACAAACACCACTGAACGACCAGACTGTTCCAGGGCATACATGGGCTCCTGGATGGTCGCTACCAAAGGATGACTAGGGTAGCATTGGTCGATAGCTTGTAGACTGCTCAAGGAGTCAGTACACAGAAGAAACGACTCCCCAGGGCATGAACGGATGTGCTCAAGAGCAAGAGATATAACCACCAGCTCTGCAGTGAAAATACTGCAGCCATTAGACAAGGAATGCTGTTCAGTATGTCCTCCATGGACATACGCGAAGCCGATGTGACCATCAGCCATCGAGCCGTCGGTGTACATCACTTCATGGGCTCGGTACATGTCAAGAATCGAAATGAAGCGACAGTGGAGAGCTGCGGGGTGAACCGGGTCCTTTGGGCCATGTGAAAGGTCCAGGAGAAGCGGCGGCCTAGGTGTACACCATGGAGGTGTACGCGATTAGACCTCAAGTATAGGTGGTAAAGGCAAGGACTCCAGTTCAGATAGAAGGGATCGGACGTGAAGTGCAATTGTAAGCCCTGACCTGAGCCGGCGATGTGGGGATGAACCACCTTGGGTGGGAAAAAAAGGAGACGGTAATTCGGATACGCAGGGGAACTACGAATGTGTGCAACATAACTGCCAAGCAGTTGTGCACGCCTGACCTGCAATGGAGGAACTCCAGTCTCCGCAAGGATGCTGGTCACTGGACTCGTCCTAAAAGCTCCCGTCACAAGTCAAATGCCATAGTGGTGCACTGGGTAGAGTAAACGGTATGCTGAGGGTGCCGCTGAACAATAAACCACACTCCCATAGTCGAGGTGGGATTGAACAAGGGCTCTGTATAGTTGCTGCAGCATAGAGCAATCTGCATCCCAGTTGGTGTTGCTCAAGCAGCGGAGGGCTTGAGGTGCTGCCAGCACTTCCGCTTAAGCTGACGAAGATGAGGAACCCAAGTCAATCGGGCATTGAAAACTAGTCATAAAAATCAATACATCTTCACTACAATGAGGGGATTATCAGTAAGGTAAAGTTCTGGTTTCAGACGAACAGTACGACTCCGACAGAAGTGCATAACACACGACTTTGCTGCCAAAAACTGAAAGCCATGGGCTAGAGCCCATGACTGCGCCTTGTGGATGGCTCCCTGTAGGCGCCACTGGTGGAGCAGCAGAAGTTGTCAGCATAAAGAGAGGGTGAGACGGATGGTCCTACAGCTTCTGCTAAACCGTTAATAGCCACTAAAAATAGAGATACACTCAAAACAGAGCCCTGCGGGAGCCCATTCTCCTGTATATGGGAGAACTACAGGAGGCACCAACTTGGACATGGAAAGTACGAAGAGACAGGAAATTCTGGATAAAAATCGAGAGTGGGCCTCACAAACCCCACTCTTATACTGTGCCAAGGATATGATGATGCCAGGCAGTGTCATACAGATTTAGTAAAAAAAACACACAAGGTGTTGGTGTCTGGAAAAGGCTATTTGGATGGCAGACTCGAGGGACATGAGATTATGAGTGGTAGAGTGGCCCAGGCGGAAGCCGCCATGGCACGGAGCAAGTAGGCCACATGACTTCAGGACCCAACCCAACCGCCGGCACACTGTATGTTCCAGCAGCTTACAAAGAATTTTGGTAAGGCTGATTGGCTGATAGCTATCCACATCAAGTGGGTATTTGCCATGTTTGATCACTAGTATAATGGTGATCTCCCGCCAGTGCGATGGAAAGATGCCAAAGCACCAGATCCGGTTGAAGATCATGAGGAGATGTTGCTTATAGTCAGGAGAGAGATGTTTAATCATCTGACTGTGGATCTGACCAGGTCCAGGAGCTGTGTCGGGGTATGTGCAAGGGCACTGAGGAGCTCCCACTCTGTAAAGGGGGCATTATAGGGTTCACTGTAGCGTGTAGTGAGCGAGAGGACTTTCTCTTTCATCTGCCGTTTGAGAGTGTGGAAGGCTGGGGGGTAATTCTCCGATGCAGAAGTGCGAGCAAAGTGCTCAGCAATTGTATTTGCGTCGGTAGGTAACACGCCATTTATGTTAACACTGGGAACTCCTGTTGGGGTCTGGTACCCAAAAACTCGTTTGATCTTTGCCCAGACTTGAGAAGGTGACGTATGGTACCCAATGGTTGACACATACCTCTCGCAACACTCCTGTTTCTGCCTTTTGATACGCTGGCGATCACAGGCAAATAGCCGTTTAAAGGCTATGAAGTGCTCCAGGGAAGGGTGCTGCTTATGCTGCTGTAGAGCTCGCCGACGCTCCTAAATCGCCTCAGCGACTCCCGGCGACCATCAAGGGACTGTCTTTTGCCAGGGGCACCCTAAAGAACGAGGGATTGCGTTTTCCGCCGCAGAAATGATCATTGTAGTTACCTGCTCTAACACCAAAATCGATGTTACCGTGTGGGGGAGATTCAACGGTGACAGGAACACAGGTCGTCATGTGCTCTCCAGTGGATAGATGGGAGAAAGCCAGGACTGCAAACCGAGAGATCAATGGCCGAATATGGGCCATACTGAAATATGTGAGGCCACCTGTATTTAAGAGGCAGAGGTCGAATTGCGACTAAATTGTCGACATCTGAGCCTCGGCCAGTAAGAACTGTGCCACCCGGCAAGAGGTTATGAGCGTTAATATCTCCCAAAAGTAGGAAAGGTTTTAGGGGTTCTGCACCATCTGGAGGAAGATATACGTTGCAGACAGTTATTTCTTGCGTCGTCCTAACCCTGACAGCCACAGCTTCAAGAGGGGTTTGAATGGGCACAGGTTCACTGCATACTGAGTTCAGGACATAGACACAAACTCAATCTGACACACTATTATAGTTGCTACAGTTACTGTAATATCCCTTACAGCCACGAAGGGCAGGAGTCCGCATTGCCGGGAACCAGGTTTCCTGGAGAGCAATGCCGAAAGTAGGTGTAAAGCTTCAGACTTCTTCTTAGTTTGCTTGCTCCCTCACTTCACTTTAGGGGCTTGCTGGGAAGATTTCTCCGAAGCAGCTTCAGGCACGGAGGAAGACCAAGAAGCTCTCCATCCAGCAGCTTTTGGCTCCTTGAGCCATGGCGAGTGTCCTCCATGGCATTAGAGGAGACCTTGGAAGAGAGGGCCCCAAGAGATCCCTTCCAAACAAGAGGAACTGGAGGAGGCTGTTGCTTCTCCGGCTGGGGGGGAGAGGGGACTGATGTCCCATGTGTTTGGAGGGGGCCTTGCTCCCGACGTAGCTGCTTTGGGAGCAATGGAGGAAAATTTGCCCCTTACCACCAAGGGGGCAGATGTATTCGTGGCACAGAGTGGGGAACCACAGGCACTTGGGATGGCGATGGTGACAGTGATGGTGATGTAGCTGCAGCGTATTTCGATGTCAACCGAATGGGGTGTAATCTTCCAAATTTACGTTTAGCCTCTGTGTATATCAACTGGTCCAGGGTCTCTTATTCCCTAACTTTCTGCTCCTTTTGGTGTACTGGGCAGTCTGGTGAGCAGGGGGAGTGGTGCTCTCCACAGTTGATGCACCTGGGAGGGGGCACACATGGAGTATATGGGTGCAGCAGACGTCTGCAGTCTCGACATGTGGCGCTGGAAGTGCAGCGGGAAGACATGTGCCCAAACTTCCAGCACTTAGAGCAGCGCGTAGGGGGAGGGATGTATGGTTTAATGTCACAGCGGTAAACCTTTTCAGGCAATGAATCACCCTCCAAGGCCAAAATGAAGGCACTGGTAGCAACCCTGTTGTCTTTGGGTCCCCTGTAAATGCGCCAGATGAAATGAACACCTGCCATCCTAAATTGGCACAGAGCTCGTCATCAGACTGCAAGAGGAGGCCATGATGGAAAATAATCCCCTGGACCATTTTGAGGCTTTTATGGGGAGTGACAAACAGGAATATCACCCAGCTTGTCACAGACGAGTAACACTCGGGATTGGGCTGGGGATACTGTCTGACTCAAGACGGCGCCACTTCGCATCTTGAACAGCACTGTCACTTCTCCAAACTTATCCTCAAGGTGTTAAACAAAAAACTGAGGCTTTGTCGGTAGAAAAGAGTCCCCATCAGTTCTTCTACAGACTAAAATCCAAGGTGAATATGGCTCTCTCCGTTCTGTAGCTCTATGTTCCTCCCATGGTGTACTGATGGAGGGAAACGATTTAGGGTCATACCTGTTGGCACTGTATTCTATCTTGCCCTTCTTAGAGACTACTGGTGCCATACGGTCACCAGCAAGAGATGACTTTGTCCACTTCATTGCAGGTCATCTGCCCTGATGCCACCCACTCCGATCACGGGCTCTCCCCACGGGTGCCACCCAGCCACAGCAAAGGCCAACTGGCATGATGGCCGTTGATGGGAGTCCTGATTCCCCAGGAAGACAGGCATCTACTTCTAGGCATATGTGGGGGAGTTTACAGCTCAGGCATCAGTAGTGCGATCAATGTGTTGTCAGGGGCTACCACCAAATGGATACATGATGGCCCCACCACAACAGACTGGCTACTGAACTGGATATTGGGTGCAGAGAAATCCAATATTGTCATGGGGGTGGAAGAGGACAGGAGACAACGTTCTGTTTTTTGGTTTTAGGGTGCACAAATACAGTGGTCATTAGCACCCAGACTAAATTATGAATGCACTGCAAGGCACAATGTTAAAAAAGCAACTAAATAGGACACCACTATAAAAGGCACATTAATAGACAAGGGATTAAAAGAAAACAGCATAATCAAATGTCCTTAGACATCCAGAGTACATGGCAGGCCAAGATCAATGCCCAGTGTATTAAAATTCGGACAGGACGTTAAAAGGTGGCATACCCAGGAGACAACAGAAGATGATGACATACCCCAGAAAGTGTCCTCGCCCAAAGAGTTGAATCACAGGTGGAGATGCAAAGCCACGACAAGTGATTTAGGAGATTGAATCTAAGGGCACTCGTGCACCACCTAAGGCGTCCTTCCCCATATGGTCCGCACTTCTGTAGAATTTTGAAAGTGGAAGGTCAAACCATACACTGGAACCTGAACTCATAGGTCTGAAAAGTGTGAGACTACTTTTAGTTGCCTCTTACGACCTTGGGCATATTCTAAACCCCAGACCCACAGGGGAGGTCAATATAGCTTTAAGTTATAGAAAAGGTCTCTCTTAGGGTCCTAAACTTATGTTTATCTTAAGCTACTTGAATTTTTTACTGATTCATTAATTTGCTGCAGACTGTCATAAGGAAACGTATACTACCAGCCAGATGATGTCCCTCAAATTATAAGAGCCACAAAAAAAGGAAAACTATTCTTTTTATTGGATTCCATATTCCATTTCATTTACTTTTATACAATGGATTTTGTTGAGTTGAATGCTGTAGAGATGTCAAAAAAGACTACTTACTTGCAGTTTTTCTGACTCATGCTCATTTCCAAGTCATCAAGACTATTGATATTATCTTCTATAGGGAGTACTAAACAACTGTAGAACATAATAACCAATGTCAGATTTAATTTTTGAGTACCACCGGGCTCATTTGCAATGCTCCTTCACCTTGTCATTCTTTTTTAGGGCCTTATATGCTTGCATATAAGGCCCTAAAAAAGACCAACAAGGTGTAAAACCAAATATAGTTTGTTAGGTGGTTAAGAACATGGTCATTTTAATTAAAACATTTAAAATGAGTTTGCAGAATACATATTTTTGTAAAAGTGGGTCAAAAAAATAGCAATTTTTGGTGGTTTTAGAAAAATCGTTAACTTTGCCCTCATTTTATGAGCTACTGGAAAGCACTAGGAGAACTAAATTTTATATTCTATGACCCTGTTTTGGCAAGTTGTTCTGTGCAAAGTTTCAAATGCTTCCTGCATTACTCCCAGAGATATAAAAAGCTAAACTTCGCATTTTTTTGAGCATCTATTTTTTTATCAACTTTGCTTCAAATCATATGTAAACCACTGAGCAATTTTTTTTCGTCATTATTTCACTTAATAGAGCAAAAAGTTGGACAAGATTGACTAGTTTTGTTTCTTTCCAGAAAGTGTTACCGGATATATGAGGGTTGGAACTTAAATAGTGGCAACTATTTATTCACAACCGATACAAAAGTGTTATATGTTTGCACCTGTTACTGTCCTTCAAAGTAGTCACCAGCATTGTGTAGAACCTATTGCCAGCAATGTGGAAGGCATAGTATACTGTTAGCAGAGCCTGTACTGTTGATGGTGCGAATGGAGCAGTCTACTGCCTGTCTAATCTCTGGAACAGTTCTGAAGCGAATGCCACGAAGTGGTTCGTTCATCTTTGCAATCAAATCAAAGTCACAAGGACGTAAGTCCGGGGAGTAGGTGGATGGTACAGTACTTTCCAATCCCACAGACCGAACAGAGCAGCCACAGCTTGCGCTGTATGCGCCCGCACAATGTCATGCAAAATGTTGGGTGGTTTGCACAGAAAGTGTCGACACTTCTTTCGCAAAGCTGGTCACAGGTGGTGCTCCACAAATGAACAGCAATACTGTGCACTGACGGTCTGCCGTGGAGGAACATAATGCATTAGGATAACACCATGACATTCGTACACGAGAATTAGCATAACTTTCACCATACTGGGGCTCTTACGCACTTTCAACTTTCGCGGCAACTTGTAGACGCCATTCGTTGGATTGGCATTTCAGTTTTGGATTGTACGATGTGGCCCATGTCTCATCCAGTGTTACGATATGGCATAAAAAAGCCTCTCCTTCACACTCATAGTGCTCCAAGTGCGCCTGAGCAGCATTGTAATGCATCCCCTCATGCATTTCCATCAAGTCATGCCGAACCCATGGGGATGTAATTTTTCACATGCCAGGCATTCCTTCAGGATGCGAAGCACAGTCGTATGCGCTAATCCAGTTTCGCGGGCGAGCTCACAAATCATATGGTGTCGATCATTGCCCACTAACGTGGCAACAGTATGCACTTCTTGAGACGCTAGGACGACCTGCCCAATGCATGTCTGCCACAGTTTGCCAACCTGTGTTGAACCCTTTACCCAACGTGCCACTGTTCTGTACAGCAATGCCGATTCCCCGCACGCCTCTTGAAGACCTTGATGACACTGTCGTGCTGTACGGCCTCTGGCACATTCAATATTGATCCAACTCCGTTCATTGGTGATGTGGGACAGGCAAGTCCATTTGCTTTGAGGTAAGGTCAACAACGTATGCTATCAGTGACAATAGTAGATTCCACTGCATAGTGTCTCCAGAGCAGTGTTGCCACTAAGTTCCAACCTATGTATCATGTCTCAAAGTTGGCGAGAACTCACAGGTGCACTGTTGATAGCTGCACATGGGGCAAACAAATGACTATATTTCTGCAAGTATTAAATTGGCAAAAGTAAATCTTTACCAGTATTCATTGGCAACATGTGTGAATGTTCATACAAAAGTCCAGCAAAATCCAAAGTCCATGATGGTCATGTGGGAACTTTTTTCCAAAATTAGACCACTAGACATGGAATAGCCCTCTTTTAAGTGAGAAAAATAGGGATATGCTACAACCAGAGGCATTTAAGTCGTCATTCTTCTTGCACTCTATTCGTGAATGGAAGGAGAAGAAGCCCCTGCATCTGGTACGATGCAAAGTTCTCTCTGCCATACACTTCACTACTGTTTTTGGATAATAAGATGTAGATCTGGGCACCGTGCCCAGATACAAGCAATGATCAGTTATCAATATACTTGCTCTGAACCTTAAAATGAACACAACCTAGGACTGTGGCACAATACAGTGGTTAAAATACAAAGATCTTTAATTAAGAAACCTATTCTGTCAGTTACTGAGCTAATTAGCATCAGTAAACTACTATCAATATGTAACAGCATTCTTTTAGGACTTCAAAACAGCTTTGCTAGCGTATCCTCCTACACTTTAAAGTAGTCTACACTCAACTATTCTCTCTACAGTGACTACCCGTAAGTTCTGGGTAAAACAGGTGGTTAGGCACATTATAGAGCCCCTTAGGCAGACAGTGTTCAGGGCTGGAAAGAAAGCCAATATGTCTGCCAGGGGGCCTCATCTGAGATGTGTTGGTGCCTACTGAACATGCAGGGTTAAGTCGTGTTGAAGTTGTGCCTCACATCGGCACCAACACCACCTGTCACACATGAGTTCTGACGCAATCCTCAGTTTGTACAGGTAGCTGGCGGAGGTGGTGAAGACTGCAAGCCTCGCCTACAGGGTGCAAGGAGAGCTCACAATTTGCAGCATCGTTCCCAGAGTTGATAGGGGTCCTTTGGTTTGAAGCCGAGTGGAGGATCTCAACCAAGGCTTCATCGACTCTATGATGGTCTTGGCTGCAGATTTCTGGACCTTCATTATGACATGGAGATTTGTAGGACTCCCCTTGATAGGGGTGCACTACACAATGGAAGCAGCTACTCTGGTTAGCAGAGTACTTGTAGAGTGCACATAAGGTTTTTTTTAGGTTAGGTGGTAGTTTGAGGTACTCTGATGAGCACTCACCAATTGATTTACAGCAAGGAAAGTCAAACAGTGTTCAGAATACAGACACACTGTCACAATTTTGTCAGTGAACTGTTGAAGTATTCATAAAAAAGTTCCTGAATTTACTGCCCTCCAGGAAAGTTCTTGCGCCCAAACTGGAAAGCTGTGATACATTTAGTGAGTCATGGAATGCACATTGGAAGGACAGATTAGAGGCCGTAGTTGTGGGAGTTTTCATTGCAGTTGACAAAAATATTTTCTCTATTGAGGTCGCAGTTGAGTGTGAAGTGAAGTCGTCTGGTCACATATAACAGGTGTAGGTGAAACTGTGTTAATTGTTGGATGTTTTTACTGGCCACCCAACTCCGCTGTGGCAGTTCTAGAGTCATTCAAAGAAAGTCTACAGTCAATAATGTGTAAATACTAAGATCATGCAATAATGCCAAGTACAGACTGGGACGTCTATGGGTTCATTACGAGGGGTACAGACAGACAGTAATGCAAAATACCTTTGAACACGTTTTCTGAAAACGTGTCTTCAGCAGCTAGCTCGGCAATCCACCCACAATGGAAATATCTTAGACCTTGTAGCTACAAATAGGCTGGACCTTATCGACAACGTCAGTATAGAAACAGGGATTAGCAATCATGATGTCATTATAGCAACTATGATTACGAAAGTTAATAAATCAGTAAAGAAGGCTAGAGGGGGGCCAGAATGAGATTTTCACTCTGCACCGGAGAATGTGCTGAAATGAAACTTCCTGCAGATCAAAACTGTGTGCTGGACTGAAAGCACTTACCCGCAAAAGGCAAAGGTCCCGAGTTCGAGTCTCGGTCCGGCACACAGTTTTAATCTGCAAGGAAGTTTCAGGCTTGGAGAGTGTTACTGCTAGAGAGAGCAGATAATAAGTTATTAACATCTTACTTAGACAGTGAATTGGCATCACTTAGTACCTGTAAGATGGATGCAGAGGATTTATGGGCAAAGTTGAACCACATCGAAAATCGTGGCCTGGAGAGTTACGTGCCTAGTAACTGGATAAAGAATGGAAAAGGTCCACCATGGTTTAATATAGAAATTTGTAAGATGCTGAAAAAGCAGAGGCTGTTGCACTCTAGGTTCAAAAGAGGACACACAAATGATGACAAGTGAAGGTTTGTAGAGATTTGTGTGTCTGTGAAAAGGTCTATGTGCGAAGCATACAACAACTACTACCGTCACACCTTAGCACAAGATCTAGCAGGGAACCAGAGAAAATTCTAGTTGTATATAAATTCGCTACACGGGTTTAAAGCTTCCATGTTTTAAATTTCACATTCAAGAACTCATTCATGCACAAGAAATGTACAAACACACCGTCATTTGACCATTGGACACACTCCCGTATGGATGACATAGAAGTAACCATACCTGGTGTAGAGAAGTGACCTAAAGATGTGGAAACAAATAACTCACCAGATCCAGATGGAATCCCGTTTCCATTTTACAAAGAGTACTCTGTGGGACTGACCCCTTACCTATCTTGAATTTATCATGACACTCTTGCCAAGCACAAAGTCCCAAGGGACTGGAAGAAAAAGCAGATGACTCCAGTATACAAGAAATGTAAAAGAACGGACCTGTAAAATTACAGACCAATATCCCTAAGTTCTGTTTGCCTCAGAATCCTTTAACACAATCTCAGCTGGAATACAATGAACTTTCTTGAAGCTAAGCAGCTTATGTCCATGAATCAGTATGGTTTTAGAAAGCTTCATTCATGTGAAACTCAGCTTGCCCTTTTCTCACGGTATACTTAGAACTATAGAGGAAGGGCAACAGGTACATTCCATATTTCTAGATTTCTGGAACACATTTGACACGGTGCCCCACTGCCGGCTGTTAACGAGTACAAGCATATGGAATAAGTTCACAGATATGTGAGTGGCTCGAAGCCTTCTTCAACAATAGAACCCAGAAAGTTGTCCTCGACAGCGAGTGTTCATCAGAGACAAGGGTATCGTCAGGAGTGCCCCAGGGAAGTGTAATAGGACTGCTGTTGTTCTCCTGTTACGTAAGATTCAAACCATTTTGCAGCATTGCCGGTGGCACCATAACATTCCAATGTACTTAAGAGAATACTGTGGTTCACACAGTCAAAGGTTTTTGACAGGTCACAGAAAATGTCAGTAGCCTCCAATTTATTAGCTAATGAATTAAGTACATTCTCACTGTACGTGTAAATAGTTCCTCTATATCAGAACCCTTAAGAAACACAAACTGTGACTTGGACAACATATATTTGCAGTCCGATGCTTGCAGAGACACATGAACATAACATTTTCAAATATTTTTGAGAAAGCCAGCAAAAGTGAAATTGGTCGATAGTGTAAAGGTACCTTTTTATCCCCCTTCTTGTAAAGAATCTTAACTTTGGCATACTTTAGGCAGTCTGGAAATGTTCTGCTGATAAGAAATTGATTACACAAATAACTTAAGGTAGAACTCAACCCACATGAGCACTCTTTTATTAAATTCGTTGATATGTTATCATACCCACTAGAATACTTAGATTTCAAGGATTTTACGATGGATGCTAATTCTTTGGGAGACGCGAGTGTCATTCACATTTTATTGAAGTTATTGTTAAAGATTGGTCTCATATAATCCATTGCACTATTTACCAAACCTGTTAACCCCAAGCTGTCAGTAACAGAAATTAAGTAATTGTTTAAAAAGTTTGCAACACTATATGCACTTGTTACCAAAGTCTCATTTTATTATTTTATTTTTAGAGCTATCTGTTCCTCTTCCTTTTTGGCTCCACCTGTCTCTGTCTTCACTACATCCCATACATTTTGTTGCCTGATGCAATTATCTTTTTCTCGTAACAAAGCTGCTTCAATGTCTGAATTACTTGCTTCAATATTTTGCAGTATTCTTTGTAATGCATTACAATGCTATCATCAGAGCTGTTCCTAGATAGTAGATACAGTCTCCTTTTGCCCCACATGATATCTTTATTCCTTGCATGATTTGAGTTACCTTTAGTGAAAAACAATTTTCAAAACTGAAAGTAACTTTATTACTGAATACTTTGTATTTTCCATTTGAGTCAGAAGTATTGTAAACACCTATACAGTTGATGTCGTTGAGTAGTTTCCTGCATTCCTCAATTTCTGACTGATTTATTATGTACATGTAATCAGATTTAATAGATTTTTTGTCTCCTGACAAGTTTTAACATTTAACACAAGACGCTGCATGCCATGATCAGATAGCCGATTTACTATCGGTTTTGTGATATGTCTTTTCCCCCCAAGATTTTTATATGAAGATATTATTAATAGCAGTCTCAGAGCATTTACATATCCTAGTTGCAAAGTTCACAGTAGGAACTAAACCATATGATAGTGTTACTGATTGTAATAATTGTTCACTGACAGAGCTTTTCAATACATCCACATTAAAATCACCAGCAATCACTGATTTTTACTGTGAGTTGGGACAACAGAGACTCCAGATTTTTTATGAAGAGATTAAAATTCCCTAAGGTGATCCGTCCATCCCAAAGAAAGCAGATGATGACAGATGTGAAAATTACTGAATTATCAGTTTAATAAGTCACAGCTGCAGAATACTAATGCCAATTCTTTACAGACGAATGGAAAAACTGGTGAAGCCGACCTCGGGGAAGATCAGTTTGGATTCCATAGAAATGTTGGAACACGTGAGGCAATACTGACCCTATGACTTACCTTAGAAGAAAGATTAAGGAAAGGCAAACCTACGTTTCTAGCATTTGTACACTTAGAGAAAGCTTTTGACACTGTTAACTGGAATACTCTCTTTCAAATTCTGAAGGTGGCAGGGGTAAAATACAGGGAGCGAAAGGTTATTTACAATTTGTACAGAAACCTGATGGCAGTTATAAGAGTCGAGGGACATGAAAGGGAAGCAGTAGTTGGGAAGGGAGTGAGACAGGGTTGTAGCCTCTCCCCGATGCTATTCAATCTGTATATTGAGCAAGCAGTAAAGGAAACAAAAGAAAAGTTTGGAGTAGGTATTAAAATCCATGGAGAAGAAATAAAAACTTTGAGGTTCGCCGATGACAATGTAATTCTGTCAGACAGAGCAAAGGACTAGGAAGAGCAGTTGAATGGAATGGACAGGTCTTGAAAGGAGGGCATAAGATGAACATCAACAAAAGCAAAATGAGGATAATGGAATGTAGTCTAAGTCAGGTGATGCTGAGGGAATTAAATTAGGAAATGAGACACTTAAAGTAGTAAAGGAGTTTTGCTGTTTGGGGAGCAAAATAGCTGATGATGGTTGAAATAAAGAGGATATAAAATGTAGACTGGCAATGGCAAGGAAAGCGTTTCTGAAGAAGAGAAATTTGTTAACATCGAGTATTGATTTAAGTGTCAGGAAGTCGTTTCTGAAAGTATTTGTATGGAGTGTAGCCATGTATGGAAGTGAAACATGGACGATAAATAGTTTAGACAAGAAGAGAATAGAAGCTTTCAAAATGTGGTGCTACAGAAGAATGCTGAAGATTAGATGGGTAGATCACATAACTAATGAGGAGGTATTGAATAGAATTGGGGAGAAGAGAAGTTTGTGGCACAACTTGACAAGAAGAAGGGATCGGTTGGTAGGACATGTTCTGAGGCATCTAGGGATCACCAATTTAGTACTGGAGGGCAGCGTGGAGAGTAAAAATTGTAAGAGGGAGACCAAGAGTTGAATACACTAAGCAGGTTCAGAAGGATGTAGGCTGCAATAGGTACTGGGAGATGAAGAAGCTTGCACAGGATAGAGTAGCATGGAGAGCTGCATCAAACCAGTCTCAGGACTGAAGACCACCACCACCACCACCACCACCACCACCACCACCACCACCACCACCACAACAACAACAACAACAACAACAACAAGGTGATCTGTATATACTTACTATTATAAAGGACTTAATATGAAATAGTAATTCTGTTGCACAAGCTTCTAAGTGCTGCTTTGAGCAAAATTTATTAATATCAATATCCTTGAAATCAAAACAGGTTCTGACAAATGTGGCAACCCCTCCTTTCTCCATATTTTCTCTACAGATAAGAAGCTAACTTGAATACTGTAACATTTAAAGTATCTATACCAGTGATCACATGATGATTAGAGAGGCAGATTATATCAACTGGTTTGCTCAGCTCTAATTCTTCAACACAAATAAGCAACTCATTAAGCTTACCCCTTAGACCTCGGATATTCTGACACAATGAAGATAACTGATTTTTTGCCATGACTGAAATACAACTGGATTAACCTCATTTTCCAGTCAATTTTTGAGTATCACTAGTATCAATAAATCAATAAGAGTCAGTCTGCATGAATTGTGCACATTAAAATTTGCTTACTGACTGACTTATCAACGTGAATGCCATTTTCAAACTGTATCGAAACATCTTTTGAAAAAAAAAAAAAAAAACTTTTCTGTCACTTGTAACCACTAGTACTTCACTACTTGTGATAGTGCCCCCCTCCCAAGTTATTTGCTATTAGCCCAGACAGTTTTTCTTTCACTTTCCTGTTGGGGTGAAGGCCATGCCTAGTATAGTCCCATTTGCTGTTAGAGTCAACAGGAACCACACTGATATGAGACCCCATACCTGAACCACGCAGCTATTCCACCTCTAAATTAACTCTCCTAGCAGAAGATTTTAATACCAGGTCACTCTCAACTGAATAATTAGGGTGAATTCTTTGCAAAGTGAACCTACTTACTCCTCATACATCCTCTATCACCTGACCCAGACCTACTCTAGGTTTAAAAAGCTTGTGACCAAGTAACCTAACCCTAGTTCATCCTGCAACAGTTGGCCAACACCTCTACCATGTGAACTACCTGATCTGTGGGAGAGTGTCACAGATGCTGAAGGAACTGAATTGGAAGACTATGGAGATAGATGTAAACTATCCCAAAAAAGTCTATCTCGAGGAATATACTACAACCCCCTATAAATCACTCACATAGGGTTTGTGAAGATAAGATTATTCTAATCACTGCACACACAGAGGCATTCAAACAATCATTCTTTCAGCGCCCCATACGTTAATGGAACAGGAAGAGACCCTAATAACAGTACATACCCTCTCCCATGCACCTCACAGTGGTTTGCAGAGTATAGATGTAGATGTGAAATATATACATTTATTGATGAAGTAGAGCAACAAGGCTGTACCACATGTTTAACACGTAAAAATAATTGTTTATGGTTGATAGCAGATGTGTCTGCCAAACGAATAATATTAAAGTGAATTCACACAGTTTGATGTGATAGCACATAAAAAGATAATACAGCACCAGTAATAATAATATTCACTAGTCTTTAGTTTCTCAGAAAATAATTAAATAATGGCTGTGTTTGATCATAGACTTCATCCAATTCCTTACTTCCCACTTTCCAGAAGGAAATTCTCATGTTTCACAATGGTGGGAAGTGCAGGAATTTCACATTTATTAATTAACAAGGTCTTACTGGACATGATTTACCACTGCAACATGTGCTGCCTCAAATGTGAAACTTTACCAGTGGATGACTGTGATATGCATTTGTGGAGTGCACTTTTGTATATGTGCGACTACAATAGAGAGTTTGGAAACCAGGGCTGCCACACAGAAAGGTGCTGCTGATTACATTAGATGTGTCCCTGAAATTGTCACTTCTGTCAACAAAAAACTAAGCAGCCCATTGGTGAAGAATCTAGTGACAATAAGACATAAGCTATCATGCTACCTCCAAAATTTCTTAATGAAGTCAGTGGCACAATTGTAAGTTATTTTTAAAATAAAGAAATAAATAATAATAATCCAGTATTTAAATGGGCGATGCAAAAACAATCATCTATAAAAATTTATTTCTACATTTTCTGTCTATGGTCAAGAAATATTGTATTTAGACTATTGATTTCTGGCAATATTGGCCACCCTTAAATCTGAAAACAAAATGGAATGCTGGCAACATCTTAAAATGCAGAATTTCATCAACGTGGTATTGACGAACAAGTGAGTGGAAATAAACAAAGAAATTTCTGTATTTCTAACTATGTTGCTGCTTGTGAAATCTTTTACCCATATGACATGAAACTGAAACATGCATACAATGCAACTGAATGATACAATGATGCACTACAGTAACTGATCCAATTAAAGTGAAATAAGAGTAGAATATTATTTATCATTATCTCAACTGTTTACAAAATTGCACAATTTACTCACAAGCCTTCTTCTGCTACCAATTCACGCAATACAGAAAGTGTATTCTTTGCTTCTCGTGTGTCCTCCACTGGAAATAAACAAATCTATCAGTCAAACACCCAGCACATTAATGCTCACCAAATACTGTAGCCAAAGTGTACTCACACTGTAACCTCGCTCTCACTGTGTCCAATGGATAAAATGTCCCCATCGCAACAACGCTGCCCTGTAAACCAGAAACAGAAATGTAATTGGGTAGTATTTATTTGGCTATGCTACCAAGTAAAATGTTAATGGCAAGCAACAAACTAAAAGTTACTTTGAACCAACAGCAAAGGGCAAGAAAATCTATTTGTGTGTGCAGTACTACTACAATTTCGTAGTTTTCTTTTAGATTTGCAACTGATGTATGGAACTGAGGCTTTCTACTTCGGCAACTTAAATATGCCACGATTACGTCTTCATTTCAAAAACTCAGTCGTTAACTTGGAAAAAAGTTACAGCGACAAACTTCTCGACACACGACAATATCAATTCACCATTTGTTAGTTTATAATAACGAAAACTCAGAATACAAACAGTGGTTTTTCCTTATACAAATTCACTACTTCCTGCGGCAGTGGCAGCTACCGGCCACTGCATACTCTATAATTGTACCGGTATATAAAATATTGCCAAATTTGTTATTTGATGTTTGTGTTCCTCTCCACTTTGCATTTTGGCACAGTTAAACACAGCTGCCAGTAACACAGTTTTTTGCCACTGTATTTATAACACTGATGTGTAAATATTCATACTTACAGCTGCTCCTGCCATAGCATGGACAAGTGTCTCGTACGTAAATAAATTCCTGCTACGGTCACTCATAATTAGTAAATTTACACCAGTATCAATTAAACCACAAAGTTATTTTAATACTGCCGGTACAATTCAACACCGAACTTTTTCACAAAAAAGATCTTTTTTAACTTTACACATCTCATGAAGAAAACTCGCCCGAAATTCTTTTCGGCTCATTCGAAAAAACTATCTCTTAAATCCTTTCCCTACACTTACACCCATCGTCATACCGCTTCTCTGTTAATATGATTTGCACTTCTCGTCCCCAACAAGGATGCACGCTGACAACCCTTTAAAAACCAAAGGTTTTCATTTGTTGTTGTCGTTCGTGACTCTTTCCAAATCGCGTACTAAGCATTTTACTGTGTACAATCAGAAACATTTACACTCGAAACGTTTCAAAATATCAGTAAGACGTTACTACTACGATGATGCCCTCACCGTCGAAACTAAGCATTCTACGAGCTAACATTTATGATGTTGGCAGCCCAAGACCTTTGGAGCGCGAAGTTCTAATAGCTTCTCAATGACCAGCAGATACGGTAATTACTAGTGCTGACTCTGAACTGCCACTTACGTAAGAGAAATGTCCGTTGACAGCTAAAAACGTACTTGTATAACGACTGTAGAAAAGTTGACAACTTCAGTCATCTACATAATGTCCGACAGAAACATTGCTAGATTATCTGCGTTTCGTTTACTGTTTAATTTCTTCCCGGTATTCACATTATTTACTTAATTACGTATCCCACATGCGGCATCTGTAAACCATCACTTTCATGTAGAATGAACCACGCAATGATCACCGTATACCTCGAGATTTTCCTCAACAGTGTAAAAAAAAAAGAAAAATACTATACTCAAAATTCGAACAAGGACCGGGAGGGGGGGGGGGGGGGTGGTTGTACACTTATATTCAGATCGTAGACTTGCTACTAGATAGTATTCATTAGATGTTCTAGTTCTCTTCAAGATGACACTGAATTTATATGTCTGTATGTATGGCATGGCAGGACACGAAAGTTTACGAACATTATTTTCCGCGGGGCAATGGGACGATAGCTCAGTACATTCTACTAAAAAAAATTTGCGACGTATAATTAAAACGAAATTATTTCCTTTTTGTTATGTTTAAGTATATAATTTCTTTTCAACAACATGTTCAATGCATCTTTGACTAGATGCGGTTTCTGTGAATTTCAAGCCCACCAATACGGCCTTACGTTTATCAAGATATTTGACAGCTGAATGCCTACACGAACTGTCGAGGTTGTTAAAAGTGAACTAACTAGGAGAAATTTAAAAGTAGAACTAAATACATAGACATAAGCCATTATCCATGAGCTGTAATGGTAGGAGGTAACATAGGCCCAAGTAATCATGCACTTAAGTGTACACACATACAGTCCTATCACTCCTACAGCAAGGAGCCAATGGACATTAAGCTACGTTGTTGAATTCAATAGCAAGCTAATCTAGATGACTGCTTTGGACCTTAGGATTGTCCTGAAACAGCTACAACATTTCCGCAGCTGTCGAAAATGAATTAAGGCTCGAAAATCCATTTTTTTTCTTTTCATGGGCTGTGTCACTTTGTTTTGGTTCCTCTAGCAGCGTGCTGCGGCGCGGATATTTCAATGTTTTATCAAGACTCCAGACATGTACCTATTACCAAACAAAAAATTAATTAGATAACTTTATAATTTTGTGGTGATGATAACAAATTTATGATTGCACCTCGTACAGTGAAAACCGTGGTGCGTTAACACTGTACATCAAATCAAAACATTGACATTGTTGGGAAGAAAAACAATGAACACTGTTGCTTTACTGTCATTCTGCGGGATGAGACAGGCGCGGATGCAAACGGCGGGGGATGAGGGTGCTAAAAACATTTTTATGTTTACATACGCCTATCAATTTTCAACTTTCTCGTTTAATTTTCGGAAATTAAAGTACCATGAAAACAGCCTCGAAAATAGTAGGGAATTTTTGAAAATTACAAGCTACTTTAAACGAATCATACTTTTCAGTTACGTTCCTGACGCATGTAGACTCTGTAGTGACTCGGCAACGACTGCATCTGCGAACATACGGAAAACTCAATGTTTAGTGGCGGAGTGATGTCGCAGGACTATCTTTGGTGTACAATGAGGTGACAAAAGTCAGGGGGTAGCTGTATGTATTCATACAGATGGCGGTAGAATCGCGAACACAAGGTATAAAAGGGCAATGCACTGTCGGAGCTGTCATTTGTACTCAGCTGATTAATATGAAAGGATTTCCGACGTAATTATGGCTGCACGACGGTAATTTACAGATTTTAAACGCGGAATGTTAGTTGGAGCTACACTCATGGGACATTCCATTTCGAAAATAGTTAGGGAATTCAATATTCTGAAATCCACAGTATCAAGAGTGTGCCGAAAATACCAAATTACAGACATTACCCCTCACTATGGACAATGCAGTAGCCGAAGGTCTTTGATTAACGACCGAGAACAGCGGCGTTTCCATAGAGTTGTCAGTGCTAGCAGACAATCAACACTGCGTGAAACAACCGCAGAAAGCAATGTGGAACGTACTACGAATGTATTCGTTAGGACAGTGTGGCGAAATTTAGCGTTAATGGGCTATAGGAGAATATGACCGTCAGTGTGTCCTTGCTAACAGCACGACTTCGCCTGAAGCATTTTCCTAGGGTTGTGACCATATGGGTAGGACCGTGATTGGTTGGTTTGGGGAGGGGTCCAAACAGCGAGGTTATTGGTCTCATTGGATTAGGGAAGGACAGGGGAGGAAGTCGGCCATGTACTTTCAGAGGTACCATCCTGGCACCTCCCTGAAGTGACTTAGGGAAATCACGAAAAACCTAATGAGGATGGCCGGACATGACATGTTGGCCCAACTGAACCGATTGTTAACTGGAATTGGTTATGTTCAACTTCTTGGAGACCATTTGCAATGGTATATGGACTTCATGTTGCCAGACAAAATTGGAATTTTTATGGATGACAATGCGCCATGCCAGTGAGCCACAGTTGGTCGACTGGTTTAAAGCACATTCTGGGCAATTTGAGTGAATGGTTTGGCTACCCGGATCGCCCGTCATGAATCCCATTGAACATTTGTGGGATATAATCGAGAAGTCAGTTCGTGCACAAAATCCTGTACCGGCAACACTTTCGCTGTTATGGATGGCTGTAGAGGTAGCATAGCTCAGTATTCCTGCAGAGGACTTCCAACGACTCCTTGAGTCCATGCCAAATCGAGTTGCTTCACTACACCAGGCAAAAGGAGTTCTGACACGACATTAGGAGGTATCGCATGACTTTTATCACCTTCGTTAGTGTAGGTTCGACCTGAGCCTTTATGGTATGTGCTTGCGTTTTGTGTATTGCTGACAAGCAATAAAGTACTCTATTAAGTACCTGCGGTCTCAGTCTTTTTACGTGGAGTATCCTCACCTGGGTCTACTCTACAACTGATGTCTCAGCAGCGATTGTTCGCACCTACTACAGTACAAATTGTCCTGTGTTCTCAATTTCATCTTGTATGCAACCACAGTGGAACCATTTTGCAACTTTAGTCTGGAGAAATACTTATACAAATAGTGACTTATGCAGTGTTCAGTTTAGTGCTCTGTTTCAACAGGAACAACCTTCGCCTTTTTTAAAACGTGAAAATACGACTTTCTTGTGCAGTGCTGATGCTATCAACAATGCCACATCATGCATCCACACAATGTGTCCTGATTACCAGTCTTTTGGTTGACTTTGTTAACAAATGCATCTCTTTTGCATATGAACAATCTGCTGTTAAACAAACTATCACAGACAGACACAGAGGAATTTACCTCGATTCTATCGCCGGGCCCCTTAAATTCTGCTGAATCCGTTTGCACCACCAAGTGGGCCGTGGACAAACACATGCACAGGACTCCCTTCTGCTTCATGGCCATCCCATGTCGTTCTCCTGCCAACTGTGATACCACATGCATACCAGAATTCTGATGATAGTACTGTTCACCTCAGTCCACAGCCCAAACTGTCACCCTTTCACCCTGATCTACTGGCTGTGTGGTATGTTCTCACCGAGTGCATCCTCTACAACCACGGAATTTCTTAGGACAGTTCCTTGTTTGTCACGTTCCTGAGCCATCTAATTGAGCATCCTGACACTGTTAGTGACTGTTTTGTCGCCCCTAGGTTCCATCAAATATGACATAGTGAAGACAGCAATCCTCCCACACCTCAGCAGAACAGAGGAACAGCAGTAATGCCAAGTTGTTTATGATGGATATTTAGGAATCAAAACGCCTTCCCATCTCTGGAGATGCCTTCAAATGTTAATCGACGTCATACTCACGCTAGATCACACCTTGTGAACACCATTCATAGTGAAATTATCTCCTTAGTCAGAACATAAAATGATCTCACATAAGCAAGAGTCATTAGAAAGAGAAGTAATTTTGGCAGACAGACTCCTGACTGTTACATCGAAAATTCGAAAATGCTTTAATGCAGCAGACAATAATGACCAGATGCCCCCCCCCCTACCAACACACCCACCCACCCACCCACCCCCACCCCCACCCCCCACCCCCCTCGCTCAGGGACCAGTCCGTGAAGGATGATATGACGCAGACAAGTAGATCCGAGCCTGCACGATTGCAGCCAAGGATGATATCACTCGCACCTACATGGGCAGCGACCTCCAGCCAGTCATAACAAACACCCCAGATGCCAGCAACAAGATGCAGCCACGCTTTTGTTGGTTTCAGGCGCATTTCGGCCGTAAAACATGCAACCGCGCAGCACCTTGCAATCACTAAAACAGAAAGAACGATCCGCAGAAGGTGCTCCAGATCGTTGCACTGCCAAAAGTCGACTAGCTACTCAACACGTGAGCCAATCCAGATGTACAATGTCCCCAAGTGAGGGCGGTAACTCTATGTCCTGGATCTTATTCGCAACCAACACTTTCTTGTTGTTACTGGGACTGAAGTGAGCGCCATGCCAAGTGAGAGACCATCTTTGGAAGAAACTTTTATCTTCCTTAAAAAATCTCTGTGGTGAAAAATTCGCATAATTTAGTATATGTAACCACATCTCGAACCTTGGAGCTGGGTTTGGAAGACATGGCAGTTTTTCATCACTGACGTCAGGGAACCCATACTGGGGACTGACTTTCTAAGATATTTCCATCTCTTAAGAAATACTTTGCAAACTGCGATACGGTTCCACATCAGCTGCAGTTGAGAACAAATGAAAATCTGTGCTATACTGGGACTCGAATACAGATTTCCTACTTGTCACAAGTGGTCATTTAAGCACTTCAGCTATCTGAGCACACCTCCAGAAGTGACCCAAATCGCCATTTCTCCTGTTGCCTACATTCTCTAGAACTCGAACTATATTACCAAGATTCTGAAATACTGTACTGTAGGGCAATGCCTGTGCTATAGTATATAGTCTCAAGCAATGTTTCTTTGGTCATGTATGGAGATTTGCAATGAAGATTTAGGCTACTTTTAAAAGCGTGGTTGGATAGCCAAAGGGGTTAAAATGTTCAAATGTGTGTGAATTCCTAAGGGACCAAACTGCTGAGGTCATCGGTCCCCACACTTACATATTACTTAAACTAAATTATGCTAAGAACAACACACACTCCCATGCCAGAGGGAGGACTCGAACCTCCGGCGGGAGTGGCCGTGCAGTCCGTGACATGGCGCCTTAAACCGCGCGGCCACTCCACGCGGTCAAAGGGGTTAAAGAGCTGCTCTCGCCAAGCAGGAAATCCGGGTTCAAGTACCAGTTCAGCAAAGATTTTAATTTCTTCCTAACTATTCTACAGCTGCTGTAAAACCATAATCGCAATTTGTGAATCATTTCTTAATTTAAATGTGGCTGTTGACTGTCAATGCAGTAACTGTTTCTTCAAACAAGCACTCATGTCTGAAGGAACATTATTTCGGACTATATAATACAACGCAGACACTGCACAACAGTACAGTATTTTCATCTCTTCCCAGATTTGGCAAATGGAACTCTTCTGCATTATAGCAGCAGACATTCTTGAAGTGGAATCTTTGGCAGTCTACTGCCATCCATACTTCCAACTTCGTGGACTCCAACTCACAAACTCTTCTTCCTGTCGACACACACAAACGGGACCAGCAAACACTTCGACACTGTCTGGCGTCAGTGTTGAAGTAGCAACAACTCAGTCCGTACTACCTCGACATTAAACAAGAAACACTTTGCCTGCACAGAAACACACTGTGCATGATGAAAATCGTGCATCCACAGACGAGCTCACAACTTCTCTTGCATACTTGGAGCAGCTCACTAGAGAACGACCCCATCTTTCTAACATTACCACCTTGAACAAGTCAGCGAGCAGGGGGTAGTGGGCAACAGTCAGACATGCACCATCGAAGCAGCCTGCATCATCTACACCAGAACTGCCACAGGTCAGCCCAGTGTATCATTCTTCCGGTACCCATGCTGCTATTTTGTGTCCCCCCAGCCTCAACAGAGTCAGCTATGCAGTTCAGACAACGTGCTCTCGATGACAGAACCGTTAATAAAATCAACACTGTGGCAGTCCCTCATCTCTGACATAAGACATGTAGATTAGCCCCAGATAAGCTTTGCACAGCCACCTTGGCTATGTATGAATTATTAAAATCCGGTGTTATCAGACAGTCTGATAATCCTTGGGCCTTACCCATGTATCATGTACCTAAGGATGGAATACATAGACTGTGCGTGACTATCAGGCTCTCAACGCCTGCACTATTCCTGACTGTCCCACAGTTCTGAATATTCAGGAATATACTCATAATTTAGCAGGCATCCGTGTGTTTAATGTATTGGTCTGCAAAAAGACTTATTAACAGATTCCCATGAACGAAGGGGACATACCACATACAGCTATTATCACACCCTTTGGACTTCATTAATCCGTTACAAGCTATACGGACACGAAAATGCGGTACAGACATGGTAAAGGTTCATAGACTACCACTTTTACTGTTTTCCTTTTGCTACACCTATTTTAGTCTTCTCTACACCTCAAAACAAATGCAGTGAGCATCTCAAACTTGTTTCTGATGCCTTACATAAACTTGGAAGTCAATGATGACAAATGTCAACCTGTGACAATAAGTAGATGCCTTTCTTCGTTATTCAGTTAGCAGTGAACGTATACAGCTTACAATACAAAAGACTGAGATCATCAGGCAACCTCAATGGCCACATCACATTTAAGAAACATGCTGATTCCTTGACATGTTAAATTTTTACCACGAACACCTACCTTGTGCAACTGCCATCCAGATAACACTGACAAACGCATTAGCAAGCAAACAAAAAAACAGGCAAAAGAGACATTTTAATCGACTCCACAAATGCAACAGGCATTTGAGCAAATTAAAGATTGGCTTTCTCAGACCGCAACTGCAAAATCGTCCATCACTTCAGATACGAGCAATTCCACGACTGGAATGGTTCTCCAGAAGTCAGTAGCACGAACACGATAACCACATCCTTCTTCTTCAAAACGTTGACTGACTCGCAGCATAAGCTGTCGGCTTATGACATGAAATTCTTGGTGGTGTACGAAGCACTACGGTACTTTAAAGACGATGTGGAGGACAGGCCTTTGACCATCTACACTGATCACAGCCTTTGGCAGATCCCATTCACAATTCAGTAAAAGATTGTTACCCAGAGCGGCTTCGCAATTTAGATTATATTGCACGTTTCACAACACAAGTTCGACATCTTCATGGCATTGACAACGTCATAGCAGATTATCTCTCTTTAGGATCAATGCACTCTCAGTGCGTACTGGCTACAACAAACTAGCAGAAGGACACTCGTCGATGTGAAGTCTTACATGACACCATAACTAGTTCCCTCACAGAATGCCCCACTGTTCCCAGCTCCTCAAAACAAGTACTGTGTGATGTTTCACAGGACTGTCTTCGACCACTAGTACATCTTAGCACACGGAGGCTCTTCTTCAACAAACTACATATGATGTCCCATCCGGTGATCCTTCCAACAATGAAACTTGTCACAGACTGCTTCATTTGCCTAAATGTCAAAAAAGATTGTAAAATTGGAACACAAGCTTCAACTGACTGATAAGAATCCAAAATAGGATGGCGTACACAGCAGCAACAGACCTGTTATTCAATTTCTAAGGCCCAATTTCAGCATATCCACGTAGACCTCGACAGGCCCCTCCTGACTCATATGGTATCTGTTATATCTTTTGAGCAATCAACAGGGAGCCCACTGGATCATGGCTACATCAATAGAAATAACAGCAAAACCGTTCAATTTATGGATTTCCCGTTTTGGTTTGCCAGCCTTAATTACAACTGGCTGACAATATGAATCAGCACTTTTTACCAAGCTTTGTCATTTGTGCACTGTTCAGCACTTTCGAGCTTACCACACTCCAAGTAATTGACTAGTGGAGTGCTGGCACTGCACACTATAAACAGTCTTCATGTGACATGTGACATTGAGGGGAGTGGACAAAAGCTCTACCATGGGTAATTTTATGCATGCTTTCCGTTATAAAGATGATCTACACACATCTCTAGCAGAAATCCTTTACGGAACTCACTATGCTCATCTATACGGTGAAGTAGCAAATTGCTCGTCTCAAGATATGCTTCCCCCCCCCCCCCCCCCCCCCCCCCCGCCCTCAAAGCACACGGCTCACATAAAATCTTCGTCCATCGAGCCCTAAAGAACTGTGGTTATGTACGGTAGTAACGAGAGTCCATACTTTCCATTTGACATTGCAAGTACCGTAATCAGTTCCACACAAAGTGATTAGATGGGATTTCAACAAGTTTACAGAAGTTGGCGCAATCGGTGCCGAGTTACAGGGGAAACCGACGAATGTTACTGTCAATAGACTCAAACCTGTGTGAGTCCTGAGGATACCTCCAGCGTGATGGTAAATAGCACCAACTACACAAACAAACATTACTCACATCGATCAGGATGATGATATATTTATAGTATGATTAGAAAAGCAACAATTTCAGCCTGAAGAGATCTCAGTTAGACTCGTCACTCACATTCTCATAGTGGAAGGACAACACAATGAATGGCAGAGTAATGAAGGCACACCTATGGAAATACACACTCGCCATTACAGACTTCCACAGGATGTCAACATAGACACCATTTATTATCGGTTGTGTCAGCTGACAGAACCTTCACCCTCACAGCCACTAAGAAAAACCATAGCCACAGCACTGCCAAACGAAACAGGTTACACCTGTAGCCACAGTTTCAGCACCTCCACCAGTCACAGCTACCCCTACCCCCACTCCAATGCTAATCAGCAATCCCTTTAGGACGACCACAATGGTTTCTCCCTCCCTTCCACAATACCATGTCTACTGACCAATAACAACCACTCAATATGCTGAGAAACGGTACAGCCCTGCCCATCTTAGGAATCCAGCCAAAGCATGGTTGCTCATGCGTGCTTGCGTGAAGAGTAGGTCAATGGCAGTGTCATCAACCAAATCCCTCTCCCCCTGAGCGATGCACATTACTGGGTAGGGAGCTCTGCAGAGACTCAGCAGCGTCTGCATCAGCTAACATAGGGGAAACTCCTTGGTGAGTGGCACAGTGGTGCTGCATGACTGTTTTTGGAGTCATTTAATTTTGAGTCTTTGAAGTATGTCACGTGTTATGTGTATTGCTGCCAATCAATAAGGTGTTGTATTACAGACAATTGGCCTCAGTCGTTTTACGTGGAGTATCCTCACCTGGGTCCTCTCTACAGCCCCTTTACACCTAGTAAGCGCACTCATTTTCAATGACATTCCAGCAGCCATAAAAATTACCAATAAATTTCATTCTAAGAGAAGCATAAAGGATTTGTTGATGGCCAACTCTTTCTACTCCACCCACGAATTTCTTAGCAGAACAGACTAAGGTACACAATGATCAGCCAGAACATTATGGCCACCTACCTAATAGCCAGTATGTCCATCTTTGGCACGGATTACAGCGGCGACATGTCATGGCATGGGAGCAATGAGGCCTTGGTAGGTCGCTGGAGAGAGTTGGCACCACATTTGCATACCGAAGTCACCTACTTTCAGTAAATTCTGGGGTGGGGGGACGATGAGCTCCAACGCCATGTTCTATCACATCGCAGATGTGTTCGATAGGGTTCAGATATTGTGAGTTGGGGGCCAGCACATCAATTGGAACTTACCACTGTGTTCGTCAAATCGAACCACACCATTGCATTCCCGGCATTGTGACATGGAACATTATCTTGTTGAAAAATGCCAATGCCTATGGTTCAAAATGGCTCTAAGCACTATCGGACTTAACATCTGAGGCCATCAGTCCCCTCAACTTAGAACTACTTAAACCTAATTAACCTAAGGATATCACACAAATCCATGCCAGAGGCAGGGCTTGAACCTGCGACCGTAGCAGCAGCGCGGTTTGGGACTGAAACGCCTAGAACCGCTCGGCCACAGCAGCCGGCCAATGCCTTTGGAAAATGTGATCGTCATGAAGAGATGTGTAGGATGTGTAGGATGCTACTTGGCTGTCATGATGCCTTGCACGAGCTCCACTGGACCCATGGATGCCCAGAGCTCTCCAGAGCATAATGGAGTCGCCACCATATTACCTCCGCTCCGCAGTACAGGTATCAAGGAGCTGTTTCCCTGGAAGACAACGGATTCGTGCCCTCCCATTTGCTTGGTGAAGAAGATATCAGGATTCATCAGAATATGTGACACTATGCCACTGTGCAAACATCCACTGGTGATGGTCACATACCCATTTCAGCTGTAGTTGCTGATGTTACAGTGTTAACATTGGCACATGCATGGGTCGTCAGTTACGAGGGCTCATCGTTAGAGAGTTCACTGCACAGTGTGTTCAGACACACTTTTACCCTGCCCAGAATTAAAGTCTGGTGTTAGTTCTGCCACAGTTTGCCCCCCTGCCCTATTTTACCAGTCTGCACAGCCTACAACATCCTAAATCTGTAATGATGGATGAAGGGCAACAGGAACAGTGCATATTTCTAGATTTCTGAAGGTGGTGTCCCACTGTAGACTCTTAACGAAGATACGAGAGTACGGTTTAGGTTCCCAGATACGTGAGTGGGAGGAACACCTCTTAAGTGATAGAACCCTGTACTTTGTACTCGGCGGCGAGTGTTCATCAGAGACAAGGGTATCGTCAGGAGTGACTCAAGAGAAGCGTGATGGGACAGCTGTCGTTTTTTGCATACGTAAATGATCTAGCAGATAGGGTGGGCAGTATCTGCGACTCTTTGCTGATGGTGCTGTGGTGCAGTTGAAGGTGTCGTCGTTGAGTGACTGTAGGAGGGCACCAGATGAGTTAGATAAAGTTTCTAGTGGTGTGACGATCGGCAGCTGTCTCTAAATGTAGGAAAGTGTAAGTTATTGCAGTTGATTAGGAAAAACAGATCAGTAATGTTCGAATGCAGCATTAATAGTATGATCTTTGACCCAATATCTAGGCGAATTGCAAAGTAATATGAAATGGATCGAGCATTTAAGGACTGTACTAGGGAAGGTGAATGGTTTATTGGGAGTATTTTAGGGAAGTGCGTTTCAGATGCAAAGAAGACCACATAGATGGCACTAGTGCTACCTATTCTTGAGGACTGCTCGCAGCAAGTCGATTAAAGGAAGACATCTACGCAGTTCAGAGGCTGGCTGCTAGATTTGTTACCAGTAGGTTCAAATAACACGCAAATGTTATAAGATACTCCGAGAACGCAAATGAGAATCCCTGAAGATCGAGTCTCTTGGTTATCGGCAATTCAGCTTAAAATCCACTGAGTAACTGTTTTGATGACTAGGCTCATCGGTCAGTGTAAGAGATATTACGGCCAGGAGATAACGGCAGGCAGTATTCTGACCTTCTCAAGAAGGAACGTGCGTCAAGTACCGTCTCTGCGAGTAATCTGTGGAATGTTTCGGTTTTTTTTTTTCCTTTTTTCGGTTGAAGCTGAACGATGATGGGAATGTGAAGTCGACTGTTGCCTACATTTGTATATACGATAACAAAAGAAAAATAATTGCATAATGAGATTGGAGCCGAATACGCGGTACTCCCGAGACTATATGAAGTCGTAGTTAATTGACGAAATATGCACATTTTTCATCTTCTACATCTACATCTACATACATACTCCGCAATCCACCATACGGTGCGTGGCGGAGGGTACCTCGTACCACAACTAGCATCTTCTCTCCCTGTTTGACTCCCAAACAGAACGAGGGAAAAATGACTGCCTACATGCCTCTGTACGAGCCCTAATCTCTTTTATCTTATCTTTGTGGTCTTTCCGCGAAATATAAGTTGGCGGCAGTAAAATTGTACTGCAGTCAGCCTCAAATGCTGGTTCTCTACATTTCCTCAGTAGCTATTCACGAAAAGAATGTCTCCAGAGACTCCCACCCGAGTTCCTGAAGCATTTCCGTAACACTCGCGTGATGATCAAACCTACCAGTAACAAATCTAGCAGCCCGCCTCTGAATTGCTTCTGTGTCCTCCGTCAAGCCGACCAGATAGGGATCCCAAACTCGAGCAGTACTCAAGAATAGGTCGTATTAGTGTTCTATAGGTGGTCTCCTTTACAGATGAACCACATCTTCCCAAAATTCTACCAATGAACCGAAGACGACTATCCGCCTTCCCCATAACTGCCATTACATGCTTGTCCCACTTCATATCGCTCTGCAATGTTACGCCCAAATAATTAATCGACGTGACTGTGTCAAGCGTTACACTACTAATGGAGTATTCAAACATTACGGGATTCTTTTTCCTATACATCTGCATTAATTTACATTTATCTATATTTAGAGTTAGCTGCCATTCTTTACACCAATCACAAATCCTGTCCAAGTCATTTTGTATCCTCCTACAGTCACTCAACGACGACACCTTCCCGTACACCATAGCATCATCAGCAAACAGCCGCACATTGCTATCCACCCTATCCAAAAGATCATTTATGTAGATAGAAAACAACAGCGGACCTACCACACTTCCCTGGGGCACTCCAGATGATACCCTCACCTCCGATGAACACTCACCATCGAGGACAACGTACTGGGTTCTATTACTTAAGAAGTCTACGAGCCACTCATATATTTGGGAATCAATCCCATATGCTCCTACCTTAGTTAGGAGTCAAACGCCTTCCGGAAGTCAAGGAATATGGCATCCGTCTGATACCCTTCATCCATGATTCGCAAGATATCATGTGAAAAAAGGACGAGTTGCCTTTCACAGAAGCGATGCTTTCTAAAGCCGTGCTGATGCATGGACAGCAACTTCTCTGTCTCAAGGAAATTCATTATATTCGAACTGAGAATATGTTCGAGAATCCTGCAACAAACCGATGTTAAGGATATTGGTCTGTAATTTTGAGCATCCGTCCTTCTACCCTTCTTAATGCAGGTGTCACCTGCGCTTTTTTCCAGTCGCTCGGGACTTTACGTTGGGCAAGAGATTCGCGATAAATGCAAGCTAAGTAAGGAGCCAATGCAGTAGAGTACTCTCTGTAAAATCGAATTGGAATCCCATCAGGACCTGGCGATTTATTTATTTTCAACACATTCGGCTGCTTCACTATGTCCTCCATACGAGAATCTGTACGAGACTCAAACGGCGGTATGTTTGTACGATCCTCGTGAATGAAAGATTTTAATTTAAAATTTCAGCTTTCATTTTGCTGTCTTCCGTTTACAAGGCCAGAATGATCAGTGAGTGACTGGATTGAAGCCTTCGACCTGCTTACCGATTTTACGTAAGACCAGAATTTCCTTTCACTACCACGGTGGTAGTGGTTGTATGCTTCACGCATAGCTCTTTTTACAGCAGCACGAATCTCTACTAACTTTTTCATGTCCTCATTCTCCTGGTCTTTCTTGTACCACGAGTGCAACTGTCTTTGCTTCCTGAGCATTCTCCGAATTGCGCTGCTAAACCACGGTGGGTCTTTTCCGTCCATAATCCACTTTTTCGGCACATACTTCTCCAATGCGTGATTTACAATGTGTAAATTTGCCCACAATTCTTCCACGTCCATCGCACCGGAAGTAAATGAAGTCGATTCATTTACGAAGTGGGATGCTAACAACTGCTTATCTACTCTTTCTAGTAAGAATACTCTCCTAGCCTTCTTGACCGACTTTTTAACTATAGTCGTAATGACAACATCATGATCACTAATCCCTGTCTCAACACTGATACCGTCGATGAGGGCTAGTCTGTTCATGGCTACCAGATCTAAAATATTTCCATTACGCGTTGGCTGTCGATTTAACTGCTCGAGACAGTTTTCGGATAATGTTTTCAAAAGTAATTCACACGACGGCTTGTCTGTACCACCTGTAATGAATCCATAGACATCCCAGTCTATACTAGGTAGGTTGAAGTCGCCTCCGACTAATACAGCATGGCCCGGGTACTTCTGCGATACAAAGTGTAGACTCCCTTCGAATGATTCTAGAACTGTCGCGGTGGAACCTGGTGGCCGGTAATAACATCCAACAATTAACTTTATTTCTCCTAGCCCTGTTAAACGTGTCCAGAAACTTCACAATCACGCTCTACTTCGACCTCAGTAGACACAATATTTTTGTCAACTGCAACGGTGTCTAATCTGTCTTTCCGATACACGTTCCAACCCTCACTAAATATTTCAGAACTTCCTAGCTCAGGTTTCAGCCAGGTCTCAGTCCCGAGAATAATTTGCGCGCCACACGTTTCCTGGAGGGCAGTAAATTAAGAAACTTTATTCTGAACACTCTGAAAATTTACTTCTAATATCTTGATAGCTGAAGTGTCTTTACACTGAGCACGTCCTGATTTCCCTGCCTGCACGTCGACTGGTGAGTGTTCATCAGGACACCTCGCACTACTGCCTAGGAGGATTTCCACACTGTGGAAGGTAAGCATGTTCATGCTTTTATGAAAGTTGATCCTCCAATATATTCAGATGAAATGTGCACGCCACAAGTACTCTGCTACCCGAGTAGCCGCTTACTTTGTGTAGTGCATCCGTGACCCTTCTAGGGGCGTCCGACAATTCCCCACCCAATAGCGCAAGTCTAGAAATCTGCAGCCAAGACCGTCACAGAGTCGACGAAGCCTCTAGTTGTGACCCTCCACTCGGCTCCAAACCAAAGGACCCCGATCCACTCTGGGAACAATGCTGCAAATAGAGAGCTCTGCTTGCACCCCACGTGCAAGTCCAGCGATCTTCACCAAATCCGCCAGCCGCCTGTACGAACTGAGGATCGCCTCAGAACCCAAGTGACAGGCATCATTGGTGCCGATGTGAGCAACTACTTGCAGACGACTGCACCCTGTACGCTCGATAGCCGCAGGCAAGGCCGCCTCCACATCTTGAATGAGGCTCCCGGGCAGACAAACCGAATGCACGTTGGAATTCTTTCCAGCCCCGTACGCTATTTCCCTAAGGGGCTCCATCACCCGCTTAATGTTGGAGCTCCCAATAACCAGCAAGCCTTTGCCCCCGTGTGCCTGCTCGGGCCCACTGACAGGATGAACGGGCGAGGCCAGCCTCCACATTGACCCTCCTGTGGGTAGTTGAGTAAAAGTATCCGGTATCTTAGCCTAGGCATAGATACCGTTGCTCGACTCCGACAGTACGGCGAGTTTTTGTTACGTGAAAGATGGGCGATAAGGATTTAACTTCCCGTCGAAGAAAAGATCTTTAGAAGTCCAGTCAACGAAGTAAAATTATGGGGAGAAAAGGGTAGTTGCAAGTTTTTGTACAGTGGTGGGGTGGGACGCCATGAACAACATACTAAAAATTCTGACCAGTGTGGTATGACCAGCGAGGGGTGAGGGCGGGGGGAGGGGGCGTTTAAAGGTGACTTTTTTTGTTTACTTTAAATAATTCGAAAATTACTGTTTCTATAAATAGTACAAAATTAAACTCCATTAAATTTCCTACAGAAATTGTCCGACTAATTTGTCGTTTAGGATTAACTCGCAGGCTATTAAAAATAGTGGTAAAGAATCAATGTTTATTATTGAATGAAGTGGATTAAAAGCAAATATTAAATGTGTGTACCATGTCTTAATTGTAGTAGAGGCATTTCACGGGATATATTGTCTTCTGAAGGAGCAGAAACAAGAGGTGAGAGGGAGGTCGCCGGATTGTGGATCACTCATTTCCCTCGTTAATAGGTCTGAAAACTGAAGAGCGAGCAAGCGGTTCCCCACTCTCTCTACCCCACTACGCCACAAGAAGCAACTACAGGGAGTTTCGCAAAACTGTACCAACCCTTCCACAGCACGCCTTATGAGTCACTGGCGATGCACTACGTAGATACGCCCGGGGAAGGGTGGTTTATTTTCCACAAAGTGCAGTAACACTACACGGAATACGTATGAGTTACTAATAATACCAAAGCAAGAAACGCTTATGGAAAGAATCTACACAGATCTCAGCACACAGTGCTACGCTGGTAGAGGGGAAATCGAATTTTACAATTCATCTTGTACGACAGCTCCAGCGTTCTTACGGAAAAGATATCTCCCCCCCCCCCTCCCCCCAATCTTACGAGAGGTGCTCGCTTTTCAGTTTACAGGCAGACTAAACGTGCGCAGCATTTCTCGTCCAGTTCTCTTATATGAGTAGACAAAATAACTTCTCTGAGCTCGTGTTGATATAGTGGAGTTATTTTCAGTTTATTAAATGAGTATTTATTAGTAATTGTTAAGTGAGCCATTACGTAAAAAAAAGCTGAACATCTGGAATTGTAAACTGTCTACCACACTCAAGAGCCCACCGCAAGTGTAACATGGTCAATATGTATTTGACTATGGCGATTTTATTGTCTCTGCTATCACTGGCTAAATACTTTTTCCCTATTCAACCATTCTCGGTCTTCATTGACTGGACTACACACGTTCGAATTCGAGAAGAGTGGGGAAAGAAATAGAATCCAGCTTTTTCGAAAGAACCATTCCAGCAGTCACCGGAATTGGGAGATCAGGAGCAACCCTACCCTTATAATAGCGGACATGGATTTGAACTTCGAACTTCCAGGATAGGCCAGTGCCGGAGCCACTGCGCTCCCTTTTTTGTTTGCATACTCTGTTTTGCAATGAGCAGGCATCACAGTACTCTCCGTGCCAGCCGGCCGTGGTGGCCGAGCGGTTCTAGGCGCTCAGTCCGGAACCGCGCGACTGCTACGGTTGCAGGTTCGAATCCTGCCTCGGGCATGGATGTGTGTAATGTCCTTAGGTTAGTTAGGTTTAAGTAGTTCTCAGTTCTAGGGGACTGATGACCACAGATGTTAAGTCCCATAGTGCTCAGAGCCATTTGAACCATTTTTCTCCGTGCCAGCACTCAGTGTAATGGAAAGGGCGGATGACTGTTTTTCTTTTGTGTTCGTTACTTTTCATCCCAAGCCTAGGATGGGGTGGGCCAGCAACAGCCAAATGATTTCTTGGTTAAACCACGTCATTTCAAAGAATGTTAGTATAAGAGCTGCATACATTTTAAAAGGCAATGATGGCAATGTGATGAATGTATTCGCGACCGACGTATTTCTGTTGTCCACTGTATATTGTGATACTAGTCTAGTTTCTTTGGAGTTAACTTTGGTAGAAGCTGCTAGCAGTGGCAAAGTTGCATAAGCTAAGGATGGTGAGAAAGCTGTTGACAGAGAGGATATATAGGTGTCACAGTCATATGGGACTACAAAAAATGAGTAGAAGGAAACTAAGTAGGAAAGTTTAGGGTTTAATATCCTGTCTATGTGGAGGGCATCAGAGAGTCATGGACTTAAGTGTGGAGAGAAACCGACTGTGGCACAGTAGAAAGACTTGCGTCTGCTTTCGCTTAGTGGTCTCTGGATAGCACTAGATACCAAAACGTGGATAGCTAAAGGGTAAGTTGAATCTCGCTTCTTCCAATAACAAGTCTAGCATCTGGACTACTGCAGCAGTATAGTGGAGAGCAGAGATCTCTTACTGGCGCTGGTGCAAAAGGGAAAGAACTGGAGAAGGGTGTACAATGCAGTGAAATCCAAAACGAATATAGCGGTTAGAAAAGGCTAAAACTATTTAATTTCTAGCGATACGTAAATAAGAATTACAGAAAATGTGAAAGAAAGTTAAAAAATTACGTACTTTATAGCTGCTCTCTGTGAGTGCCCTTGATCACATCGACAAGATGTAAATGATAATCAATTTCACTCCATACATTCTGAACCATATGTGGAGTCAACGACGGCAAGTGTAATAGAAATGTGCATTTTGAGATACAGAATTGCTTTTAGCCAAGGAGGCACATACACAAGGTCTTTCACATAACCTCATATAAAAAACGTCAGTTAGCATCAAGTCCAGAGATCTATGTGGCCAAGAGCATAACACATTGTCATCATGTCCAATATGGCCAATCTAATACTTACGGAAGACGTTGATTTAAAAATGTGCATGCTTTCCGATTCATTGCACTTGCGCAAGGATAGTAATTTTGAACTTTCTTTTACATTCTCTGTAAAACGTATCGATGTATCACTATGCATTAAATAGTTATAGCCTTTGTCATCGGTATATTCACTTTGAATTGGCCTGTATAGCTAACTCTCTCCATACATCCCATGGGGTGTATTCTGCCACATCAGACCATGCATGTATGGGTATATTGTACAAGTGTGAGCATATTTTATTGACATGTCTTCGGTTCATTTATGTTCAGTGAATTACATGTGATAGAAGGAACATTATAGGAATAGGATAATGGTATTTGGATAGTTGAAACGTTCTGGAGAAAAATATTTTTCGTGTAGAATTCTGTGCCACATGTTCTTCTACTCTCTCAAACACACACACACACACACACACACACACACACACACACACACACACACACACATGAACACAAATTTTATTATCTTCTGCTTTTTGCACACAATCAGTATGCATTAGCTCAAGTCTTAGGACACCCAGTTACAGTCATCGCAGGTGTCAAGTTGGTACTTCACTTCATGTAGTTATTTGTAGCTAACTTATCAACATTTGCCTGTCACATGTTTGTGAGAGGCAGAATAAGCTGAGGCCTTGGAAACAACATGTAGCAACAAAATATGAGAAGAAATAGAGTAATTTGTTGATTTATTCTCGTATTTTAAGGCCATCTTTCTCATTTTGCAAGGTGGTTAGCTGAGCTGTGAGAAGGCCACTGTGAAACTGCGATTTCTAAATTTCATACGCATAGAGAGAAAAATGCTGATGCTGTTTGGCAGAGTCATGTAGGAATAATGTTACAAAGAAAGTAATTACTTGAACGAAAAAAAAACTAGAAACTCTAAAGTGAAAAATAGCAAATTGCATCTGAAACTCATCGTCAGAAATTAAATGATCCTGAGCAGCTTCATCGTCCTTTTGCACTGTGCACTGAATTTGTTTAATCCAAAACTTCGATTCATAATGAGAACTCTCCCCTCTTCAGTAAGCATCTCCTTATGCAAATATATTCATCTGGAATGCACTTTATAAGTAATTTTGTTCACCTTTGTCCCTTAATGTGCCATAAAAAGTGTGGAACTGATACCGAAATTCAGTCATCACCAAGTGCTGCTTAACTTGTAATTTTTGTCAGTAGCGCTATTATGGAAACCGTTTTATGTTACAGAACAGTCAGGCTATGATGATTCTACCAAGTGTGTTTTCCACTCGAAGGTCTTATGTATTTTGATAAATAATATTATTTTGATGCAAGATCAATGTTCATTTGCATTCAGAAATCCGTAATAAATTGTACTTGTGTAGTACAATAAGCAACCTGCACATATTTTGTAGTCAAAATCTTTAAATCTTTGATAAATAATTATACAGTCAAAATCATTACACATTTGATCAGTAACGTTATTTTGGTGCGAAGATCTTTTTTTGTGGTATCAAATTTCTCTGTGTGTGTGTGGAACCTTGTCCATCAATTTCCTTGCCCATGTTCTGTGTTTGTACCCTGTATTCAGAGCATTATGAAGTCATATTTGCACCTTACGAAAATATGCAATTTAAGTGATACAAAAAAAAATGTCTCATCAAAACACCTTCTTCCCCCCAAAATGAAGCTCGGTCATTATGTTTATCTTTGGCTATGTTGTGTGTTTACCCTTGTATTAAATTTTGATGTTATATAGTAGTTGATTATGGAAAAGAAAGGAAATTCAATCTGTAAATGTTAAGAGAGCCTTGGCGCCGTCCTTCTTTGAAAGATTGTTTTTGTACGTAACGTCGAATACGCCTACATCAGGCATAATAAAAACCAGCATCAATCTGTCACTAAACATCGATTACATTTTTCTAGTATAGAAGATGATGCATTCTTCCCCCCCCTAAACGGTGCTTGCTGAAGAGAAGCTTTGCTGAAAAACTCTTTAAAATGTCAGATGCTACTAGTTTGACTTTTGTACTGTGAGTAACACAGCCTCAAGTAAGACTGTGATCGAAATGTCAACACTCTTTACATATCTTGACAGACGTTTTAGGTATGCAGATATCATTGTAAACCTGGACATAAAGGTGATGTGTGCTGTCATACAAGTTTTCTGGGTACAGCACCATATCATATAGTAGACCCAGAAGAAGTCCACTGTAACCATGGCCAAAACATTGGTTTTCCATTACTATGTTTCACATTATAACACGGTAACATACACAGAAAAATTTTATGTTAAGTATATCTGGCTACAGAAGCCATACAATTGTATTTAGATTATATTAGATTAGTTATTCGTTCATATTGTGTGTGTTCCCGACATAGAGTTTCACATACAGTTTAGACATGGAAGTGCTCTAAGTTAAGGCATTTATGTGTTTTTATGGACAATTTAAACATGAAAATAAGATTGTGACATTTGAAATAAACATTGTGTGTGTGTTTATCGTCTGCCCCCCCCCCTAAAGGGGTGTTTCAAAAAGGGGTGTTTCTTCAGGATTGTTTTTGTACATAGTCTCATTCAGGCTTAGGATGGAATGTTGAATGCCTACTTAGCACGTTATTTGAGCAGATACCATGTGTTTTGTACAGTTATAGAACAATTTAAATGTGAAAATACTGTAACCTGCACCCTTTACATACTGAGATAGAAGTTTTACACATACAAATAATGTTGTGACACTTGACATAAACACTGTGTTGCTGATGTGTTTTCACATAGGTTTTAGACGTAGAAATACGTACTGTATATTTTTGATAAATAATACAGTTCGTTAAGATGCCTTGAACATGACACTAATTTACACAGTTTAGGTGGAGCTTACATATTTTGATAACTAATACAAGTTGTTTGGATAGTTTTGAACACGGTGTAAAATTTAGAAGCATGTATGTGTGTGTGTGTGTGTGTGTGTGTGTGTATGTGTATTTAATTTTAGGAACTACCATGTCTTACACCAAGTGTGGACCATTAATCGAACTAAGCTCTTTGACAAATGCTGCTTAACTTGTAAGTTACGCGAAATTCAGGTGAAGCTGACTTTTTTTGAGATGGAAATATTGTAGTATTGTCGATATCTGCACATGGTTTTAATGTTAAAAGTCATTCATATACTTTTGAACATGATGCAAATTTCAGATCGTATGGATACTTCGGAACATAGCACCATAATCGCTGCTTGTACATGTTAGATAGATCCGCTTTCTCGGATTTTTTGTTTTTAATTTCCTGCAAGCATAATAGGGTTAGTACTGCCATCTTGCGTTCTTGAATTTCCTGGCAGTGTCAATGTGCAAAAGTCAGCATAGCCCTACTGCTCACATAGTAGGCGTGTGTCCCCTCTCTAGTGAAACACTACTAGTTTTGGTCATTATAGTGGACTAACCTCAGGTTTTAATAAAGAAATTAATAACACATTAAGTGTCCAAACAATTTCATTTGTACTGAGATAAATGTTATCAGTTTGTCGTAAATTACAAACTGAAGAAAGCAACAGAGTCCCGCATGAGGCAATAAGTTTTCAAGGCGAAACGCAAGGCCAGACTAAAGTGGCACATTCACTCCTGTCATGAAAAAAAAAGTTAAAGAATGTAGACCACTTGCTCTAGGTACCAAGTGTAGTTGAAATTTCTCCAGGTTCAACTGAAACTTCTCACCACATTGCAGAGTTTCCATGCCCAACTTACCTCTAGAAATTTCTCGGACAGTTACTGTACAGGACAGGTAAAATAAAACCGTCGCGGAGGAAATGTTTACAGCAAAAATGTCGCTAGATTGGCCATTTTTAATGAACATCACAGAAGATGCTGGAAACGGCCACCGTTGACGACGATGCAGGGCTTTGCTTGATTTATCAAACTGTGAGACACGCGTAACAGCTCTGTCTGAGGGATACCAGCAATGGCGTATTCACTGTTCTGCAGTAGCTCTTCCAGTGCGCGTGGATTGTTTGATGCACATGACCCTTCAATATGCCCCACAGGCAAAAATCACAGGGAGAGAGATTGTTGTCTAGGCGGTGCGTGCTGTTGCTCTGGCAAGCTGAAAATATTCATGAAGTTATTCATCATCTGTAAGTTGATCGACATATGGATTAAACAGTTCTTGGACTTAACGGTCAACATTAACAGTTTGGTGAAAGAATCGTGTTCCGGTGCAGACATTAGACATTATGCATCAAACATCAATCTTAACATTATGGAATAGGTCTGAGGAATATTTTCTTACGCATAATGATGAATGTTCTGTGGGTTCACGTGCCCTTCGTCCGCCCCCAGTAACTGAGTGGCCAGCGCGACATAATGTCAATCCTAAGGGTCTGAGCACTATGGGACTTAACTGCTGAGGTTATCAGTCCCCTAGAACGTAGAACTACTTAAACCTAACTAACCTAAGGACATCACACACATCCATGCCTGAGGCAGGATTCGAACCTGCGACCGTAGCGTCGTGCGGTTCCAGACTGTAGCGCCTATAACCGCTCGGCTACTCCGGCCGGCTCAATCCTAAGGGCCCGGGTTCGATTCCTGGCTGGGTCGGAGATTTTCTCCGCTCAGGGACTGGGTGTTGTGTTGTGCTAATCATCATAATTTCGTTCCCACCGACGCGCAAGTCGCCGAAGTGGCGTCAAATCGAAAGACTTGCACCCGGCGAACGGTCTACCCGACGGAAGGCCCTAGTCACACGACATTTATTTATGTACCCTTACATGTTGAACCAACCCTTACCTGAAGTTATGAAATACTGACGATCCGAAAGTCTTGATTCCACTTCGCTGAGGAACCACCGGCAGAACTCAACACGGGAAAGTTCATCTAGACGTTTTAACTCTTGCCCAGCAGCAAATTTGTAATGATAGAGATGCATGTTCTTTTTGAAATGATTGGACACGACGACCTTTTATTTGACACTTGGAACTACAGGATGTTAGTTTTAACTTGAGACAACTAAATATCTCGAAAACGATGCGTCTTACAAAAATAGATGTTCTAGGTGGAAAGTTAATATATTAGTAAAGCAGACATCTGTCTGTACTACACCTCTCTTGCGTGGGTAGGGTCAACATTTTTTATTTTCAAATGGGAAATCCCAATTTTTATCGCATTTCTCATTCTACGCCAAAAAATGTTGACGGTTTACTCAAAACCATTGTTTTCCATTCGTGGACAATGACGCTGTAATCGACAAATATCAGGTGTGCCTGTTTTCGCAATCAAGAACGACGCATTTGATTCTACACTTCATTTATGATGTAAATGTGTTCTACAATTCGACATTTAAGTTCGAAATTTACTGTTATGTTTCTAATTCGACTGTGTAATATAACATGTTACCGTTTCAGTGTCTGGTCAGAAACTACGTTCAGCGTGATCCAGAAACAACTGTGTGACATGTAATAAGTATTCTTGTCTCATGTGGATACTTGATTTCGGCGAGTCCCCTTGCCTCTCACTACTGAGGTGCTTCATTTCTGTGAGTATCCATGGCAGGTGCGGCTGTCACTATCACTTCATGGGAATTTTACCTATCACAACGATTGTACCGAGCGAGGTGGTGCAGTGTTTAGCACACTGGACTCGCATTTGGGAGGACGACAGATCAAACCCGCATCGCGTCATCCAGATTTAGGTTTTCCTTGATTTCCCTAAATCACTCCAGGCAAATGCCGCGATGCGTTCTTTGAAAAGGCACGGCCGATTTCGTTCCCGATCCTTGATACAATCCGCGCCTGTGCTCTGTCTCTAATGACCTCGATGTCAACGGGACGTCAAACCCAATCTTCCTTTCTTTTACAACGGTTGTGGTTTTCATTTCGCCGGTAGACGCGTAGCGGCCAGAGCGAGAGTTACGGCGCCTGGATGTAAACACACATCGAAATCAGTCACCCTGATGGCGGGGTTCGAGAGCGAAATCAGGCATTCCGATGGTCTGGGGGCTCACCACAACCAACGCCGTAAGGAACAGAAAACTTCATTACCATACAAGTAGCTTATTTGCCAAAAAGTCAATGTATAGTATACTATATGTACTGTACAATCACATTTGCAGCACTCAAGTAAAGTTTGAATATCAGTACCAAACGTTAGAACACAAAGGTTTACATTTAAATCATAAATTAACAGTAGAATCAAATGTGTCGGTTCGTAATTGCAAGAACATGTACACTTTGATATTTGTCGATTACAGCGCCATCTACCACGAATGTAAACAATGGTTTCAGTAAACCGTAGGTAGTTTTTGGCGTAGACTCCGAATATGCAATAAAAATGGTGGGTTGAAAATTCAGAGTTGACGCCCCCCACGTCGAAGGGTTGGTTAGGAAGTGGCCAGTTGTAACACAGACAGATGTCCCTTTTACTAATACACAGGGGTACAGAAAAATGTAGACTCTCTTTGATAGTTAATAGCTTTGGAACAAAATGACATATCGTTGCAGTTTTGCAGGAAACGTTAGCGACAGCCCCGGACATTTGCACAAGCCCCGCCCATTTACCCCCCTCCACACCTACCCCCCGCCACACCAACCAAGAGCGCATCAATATGATCTTCGGTAGTTCTCGTCGCTGTCGTGTTTTTGCTCGTTTTTTGTTTCACCGCGGTTGTTCATACTAGCAGTGTTGTGCTGTTAGTACTTCTTAGCAGTTTGTGTAATACTGTCAAAATGAAACGTAGATATGCACTCTCAATAAAGTTATCATACACAATGCACCTAATCTTGACTGTTGTGGCCAACTGCTGTCAAAACTGATATCTAACAGACATTAAAGTACGATAAGATTTGTTGGAATGACACTGACGAAATTATGTACATATGTTTAACAATAGGCAGCTCTAAAGCTCTCAAACACTGAAGAAGAACTTGTGTCTGCCATAAGCAAGCAGTCACAACAGTTCACAAGTAAAAATTCACCCATTACACAGGCAAATATTAATGAAGAAAGTCACTGTATAAATATCTGACTGCTTGCATTACGCATTTCTACATTATCCCACTCTTATATTCTTTAGTCTTAATGAGGTAATTAGAAACAAACCAAGGCACCGACTTTGCCTTGTTTATGCACAACATTGACTTTAGACAATCGAGATAATGGACAGCATCCTTCGCGATACTACCAATTAATATTTCCCAACAGAATTTCTTACACTACGCGAGGTGACGGAAATTTGCGCTCACTGCAGATAACAAATATCAGATTTTTTGATATAGTGCAGATGAAAGCTCATGAAATAAAAAAGACAGCGTGGATACCATTTTTATTTTTCTTTCTTATTGATGATTTTTCAACTCGCGTATTCAATGAACAGATTTCTAATTCTTTTCACAATGGTACTGGAAAAACTGTATTTCGTACTAACTACTGATTTTCTCCCTTGTTATGACTGGCATAGCCCGCATCTCGTGGTCGTGCGGTAGCGTTCTCGCTTCCCACGCCCGGGTTCCCGGGTTCGATTCCCGGCGGGGTCAGGGATTTTCTCTGCCTCGTGATGGCTGGGTGTTGTGTGCTGTCCTTAGGTTAGTTAGGTTTAATTAGTTCTAAGTTCTAGGCGACTGTTGACCTCAGCAGTTGAGTCGCATAGTGCTCAGAGCCATTTGAACCACTTGAACCATGACTGGCATATCTGTGATACGAACAACTTTGATGTTGGAACATGCAGCAGACCATGGGCGGAACTTAGGATATGGATTGTTGTGGAGGGGGGTGATTGGGTGGGACTTGTGCATCGTCCGGGGCTGTCGCTAACGGGACGTCAGTTTTGCGCGGTAGCGTGGTCCATTGATTTCTCAGCAGATCTTCGCGCTCGTTTTCCAGTACACGTGAGTGCAGCAGTGGATGAGGTAAGATCGCCGTTCACGCAACGCAAGGCCGCATCGAAGTGGTACTGGAAGAACGAAAATATGATGGGAGGCATAACGGCAATGGCGTAATGTCTTCACAACCCAGTCATCAAAAAATACAACTACTTATCGAATTACGGATAAATTTTAAGCCATCGGTAATGTTCAAGATGCTGATAAGGATAGGTCTGACCGACCAAAAACATCAACAAATCCAGCTTCCAGTGCTGCTGTGTTGCAACATTTTACTAGTTCAACTCAAAAATCGGCGAAGATTTGTGCATGTGAAAGCGGGGTAAACCGATCAAGTGTACGTCGAATTCAGAGGGCTGTAAAGTGGAAACAGAATGTCACTTTGTTCCATTAATATTGAAAATCAAAGAGTTCCTACATTTTTGTGGACCCCTCTGTATTAACTTTTCACCTAGAACATTTTTTTTTCGTAAGATGGTGTAGTTTTCGAAATATTTAGTTGTTTCGAGTTAAATATCCTGTATAAACGGCGTTGAGATTTCGCCGGATTTTATTCCAGGTCTTCCTCCACTACAGAATTGTTCTCTGGTGTTCGAATACTTTCAGGATAGTTATGATTTTTATTCGCTACAGAGCCCATTTCGCGTCATCTGGGCACTAAATTTTGCACTGTAGATTTTGCTGCAGCTTTTGTCAAAACAAATGCAGCTTTATACTGTTGCCCAAACTGTCTCGCACACGTATGCCACGAATCGTGCATCGCATAACACTTGACAATGAACATGAACGTGCATGTTTTATAGTGAGCATCATTTGGTGTATCATTCAGCTGGATCACTAAACACGTCTGGTCCAAGCACTCACTGAAATATCATGACAGAACGTGCGGGAGATCCTCATGCACAAACCTGCGACAACAACAGAATGAGCATCGAAATTACGGTTTCCAGTGTCTTCTGCCATGAGCAGTCCTTCTTTTAATTAAGATGGGTCAGTTTTATAAATATTTTCAGAGCCACTTTTATTTTGCCCAAGTTTTATACGTACCAAGTTTCATAACATAAGGTCGTCCCCATAGCTGAGTAATCAGTACGGCGAAATGCAACGTATGGGGCTCGGATTCGATTCCGGGCCGGGTCGGAGATTTTCTCTGCTCTGGGACCGGGTATCGTGTTGTCTTCATCATCAGTTCATCCTCATCGACATGCAATTCGCCCAAGTGGCGGCAGTTAAAGAGACTTTTACCAGGTGGCCGGGCTCCCCGCAGGTGGGGCTCCTAGCCTTACCACACGCATTATCATTCATAACATGAATGATCTCCTGTGATAAGTATGAAAAGGAACATACTAAAAATAAATCTATTAGGTCTACAACTTTGTTTTCGCCGTTTTGCAACAGATGGCAGTAGCAGCTGGTGGTGGTGCAAGTGGTGTCATACAATAATTTGGGCATTTGTAAACATAACAGCATTAAAATGCTAGTCGATTTGTGATAGCATTACACAGTTACTCTCGGTTGAATATGTCAACTTACGAGCCCAATTCTCGCCATTTGCAGGAAGTTTTAATTTTCTGCTTTAACATGAAGAAATCTGCGTCTGAGACTCATAAAATGCTGGGTAAGACCAATGGTGAGGCACCTGTTAGTGAAAGATTGGTCAGAGAATTGTTTCAAGAACGGCGATTTTGTCGTCGAATGCCGGCATGGCGTTGGAAGAGAGAAGGTTTACGAAGCTACTGAAACCGACGGAAACAATCACAGGATATCGTTATCGAAAGTAATTGATGTGTTTGAGCCGAGCACTGAAAGAGAAACGGCCACAAACAACGATGGACCTGAAAAGTGATTTTGCAGCATGACAGTGCTCTACCTCGCGTCGCAAAACCCGTTAAACATACTTACAAGGGAACCTCCCCATCGCACCCACCTCAGATTTAGTTATAAGTTGGCACAGTGGATAGGCCTTGAAAAACTGAACACAGATCAATCGAGAAAACAAGAAGAAGTTGTGTGGAACTATGAAAAAAGTAAGCAAAATATACAAACTGAGTAGTCCATGTGCAAGATATGCAACATCAAGGACGGTCTAAGCGTAGGAGCGCCGTGGTCCCGTGGTTAGCGTGAGCCGCTGTGGGAGTAGAGGTCCTTGGTTCTAGTCTTCCCCCGAGTGAAAATTTTACTTTCATTATTTTTGCAAAGTTATGATCTGTCCGTTCGTTCACTGACGTCTCTGTTCACTGTAATAAGTTACGCGCCTGTGTTTTGCGACCGCACCGCAAAACCATGCGATTGTTATTGAAGTCGCGAGCTATATTTGCTGGATTCATATTGCCCACGGAATACATCTCACGTATTTGATGCACTCTCGTCCAAAGTAGTGAACAGTTAACTGCCATCCAGGGAGCCTCGTTAGCAGGAATACTCTCTCTTCCGTGCGCTGTTGTCGACTGACGTCGTGTGTTTCGATGTTTGTTTAGGTGTGGCGTCCCCATACTACGGTGCAGTTACCTCGCATCGAACGGACGGACGGACAGATAATAATTGTCTGAAAATAAAAAATTAAACTTTTTAGTCGATGGACGACTTGAACAAAAGACCTCTGGTTCCGGAGACGCTCACGCTAACCACGGAACCACAGCGCTCTACAGCTCAAACTGTCCTTGATGTTGCCTGTGCTGCGCATTGACTACTTAGTTTGTATATTTTGTTTATTTTTTCATAGTTCCACACAACTTCTTCCTGTTTTCTCGATTGATCTGGATTCAGTTTTTCAAGGCCTATCCACTGTGCCAACTTATAACTAAATCTGAGGGGGGTGCGGTGGGGAGGTTCCCTTGTTAGAAACGTTTAAATGCCGAGTGCTACCCTACCCGCCGTATTCTCCAGATACTGCTCCCTCTGAGCACCACCTTTTTCGACCAAGAGGCACGCGTTCTGGCTGCCGATACTTCTGTCATATGCAGAAGTGCAAAACTGGATCGATTTATGGGTCTCGAAAGACGACAAGTTCTTCCGCCGAAGGATTCGTATGCTACCCTAAAGATGGGAGAAAGTAGCAGTCAGCGGTGGCCAATACTCTGAATCGTAGATGCTTTGTAATTTTTTCACAATAAAGCTTCGAACCTCGAGAAAAAATGGCGGAAGCAAAGTTGTAGACCAAATACGAAATTAATAAATGAGTAGCGTTGGCAAAGCAATAAAATAAAACGATTCTTTGTTGTCTGGTCTGTTTGTCATAATCCTCTAAAAACGACGAGTAGGAAATTCCTCGGAGCGTTGCATCAAGACGACACCTTACGTCGGCTGAAGGTTTCATGCATGCGACACAGTACGAAAATATGCTACAATGAGTGCTATGTGAGGCAGACTGTGTGAACTAAACATAAAGAATCTGAAGGCATTGCGGAGACATGGCTTAGCCACAGCCTGGGGGATGTTTCCAGAATGACATATTCACTCTGCAGCGGAGTGTGCGCTGATATGAAACTTCCTGGCAGATTAAAACTGTGTGCCCGGCCGAGACTCGAACTCGGGACCTTTGCCTTTCACGGGCAAGTGCTCTACCATCTGAGCTACCGAAGCACTCCTTTCGTTCAGGAGTGCTAGTTCTGCAAGGTTCGCAGGAGAGCTTCTGTAAAGTTTGGAAGGTAGGAGACGACGTACTGGCAGAAGTAAAGCTGTGAGTACCGAGCGTGAGTCGTGCTTCGGTAGCTCAGATGGTAGAGCACTTGCCTGCGAAAGGCAAAGGCCCCGAGTTCGAGTCTCGGTCGGGCACACAGTTTTAATCTGCCAGGAAGTTTCATATCAGCGTACACTCCGCTGCAGGGTGAAAATCTCATCCTAAAGTAAGAGATAATAATCGGACTGCCTAGGCGAGTTTTACGGTCGTCTTGCGTGCCAAGTACGACCAGTTTGGAGGTAGTAATGTTTTTGCTTATCAATGTACAGCACACCCATGTGTGGTCACACTGTAAATGTTAACTGCCGCTGCCTGAGCTCTCCACTTCGAAGGTTACGAGATTCAGGGACGGCCATGTGGCAACTATCTGCATCTCCTGGTTGCTTTCTGGCTATTTTAATTTCTTGCGTTTCTTCCCTAAGCACCGTTGTAGATCTTAAAATCTTGAGGAACTGGCTATTTACATGCCATTACTGACTTCATCTCCACCTCCTGTACAAATGTTTCTTTCATTACGTTTCTGGTCATTTCCAGCAGCGTGGTGTGAAAAGTTGGAGTTAAGTGGCAGGTTAGCTAACACAGAGTTGTTTGCTAAGTAGTTACCGGCTGCTGCTGACTTCAGTTCTACGATTACTCTGCAGTGCCTTGACCGCACATTGCATATCTGTCTGTGCACTTTAAGTAACAGCCAGCCTCTCTTCATCCTAAGCTGCCTTCAGATTCTTTACGTTTAGTTCACACAGTCTGCCTCACATAGCACTTGCACCCGTATCCAGCTACCTAGGAGATGTTTCCTTCGTAACTCCTTTGTGGAACTAAGTGCGAAAGGGCAAACTTACAATTCCAATGTGCCGCCTCTCGGTCTCGTCACGACCGGTGACGTTGCAGATCGATCTGGGGGGTATCCAACTGCAGCCCGTAAAAGAAATGAACTTCCTTCTAGTCCACGAGAAACTTCGTATTCTGTAAGTGCCCAGACCTTGACTATCCTGACCAGACTCTCTCTGCACCTGAACACAATTGTGTTTCGTCGTGGAACCGGCTCTCCTAGTTCTTAGTAACTTAGCAGAGGTAGCTGCACATTATCTAACCAGTAGTGGTTTGGGGGGGGGGGGGGGGGTGTTACTTGATGAAATATTGGACGTACTCCCCGGGTAGATATCCAAGAAATCTTAAGGCCAGAACATCAAATATTCATTCTCGTCATACCACTGCTGCAGGTTCTTTGTATGTGGGGAAGACTATATCGATGTTGTAACAGTTTTCATGTATGAACCTCATCCCCCCCCCCCCCCCACCGGGAAAGAAAAGAATATAGCACTACCACATAGTGCTTTCTGAACATATCTGGCACTGCATGTCTCGAGCACCCATCTCTGAAGACAAAATTTCACACTTCCATTCCCTGACCAGCAAATTTCCATTGTCTAGCCACATTGTTTTCATGTCCATTACAATCTTAGCTGATGATTTTGACAAGATCACATACACGGTCCAGACACATTAATACATTAATGTAAGCACAACCTATGTTCGACGTCAACGTGTAATAACCACGCACAGACCGCAGGTGGCAGCACTAACAGTGGAGGGTATATAAAGAGTGTAAGGGGGATGTGGAAAAGAGTGCAGACGTTGTCCTAATCGGAAATGGCGCGATTTATCTGACGTCCAAAAGACACGATCATTGGCTTACAGGATAGGGGTGGAAACATTTCCGAAACGGCTAAGTTTGTAAATTTTTCTCGTGTTGCCGTGATTAAAGTATACCATGCACAGCAAAATGGCACTATCTAAATCTGCGGTGGATCATGGGCCATAGATGACAAGGGTGAACGACGGCTGCAGAGATGTGTATTGGCAAATAGACGTACAACTGTTGAGCAACTGACTGCCCAGATGAAGCAAGGGGATACCAAAAATGTCTCCTCAACGACCGTTCAACGAATGTTGCTGCGTATGGGCCTCTGCAGCAGGCAGTCGATTCATGCAGCCACGTTGAATGCTGTGCATCGGCGACAAGGGCTGTATACGGCCTGCAACAATCGTCGGGAGGGACCAGGCTGGAGGAGGGCGTGCCATGGGCCGGGGAATGTTTTCGTGCCATTCCGTGAGTGATCTCGTCATTCTGAAAGACACAGTATATCAAAAGAAGTATGCATCTATACTTGGAGACCAGTCCACCTCTATATGTAGTTTATTTTTCCTCAGAATAATGGGCTCTACCAACAGGATAATCCAACATTTCGCACAGCTGGCAGTTTATATGTGTGGTTCGAATCCACAAGAGTGATTTAACAGTATTCCCCTGGTCACCAAACACGCCAGACTTAAACCCAGTCGAGGATGTTGGGACCACCTCGATCGGGCTGTCCGCGCCATGTATCCTCAGACGAGAAACATAGTGCAGCTGGACACGGCACTGGAGTCGGCATGGCTCCACATACCCGTCGGTACGTTCCAGAACCTCACTGACTCTCTCCCTGAATGTTCGTGCTGCAAAAGATGGTTATTGAGGCTTTTGACACATGGTCACAACGTCACTGGACTGTCTATAAGTATCGTCTGTTTCAGACCACCGTTTCCAATAAAGTGTGATGTAACGTATGCTCCGAAACACATGCTGCCTCCTAGATTTTATTAAATTACTACCAGCAGCCACACCTATCACCACGTACTCTACTTTATAGAGCAGCGAAGCATCAGACGCCTATGTTCTTCAATGAACCACGGACATAATCATTTAGGTTTACATTCGGTTTCTTGATAATACTATCGCTTTCGATGTACACTGCTGGCCATAAAAGTTGCAACGCAGTGAAGGCAGCATGCAACAAACGTCAAATAGGCATGACGTGTATCACGTGCTTGGATACGTAAGCGATTATCGTTTCGGAGCAACCGCCCAACGTAAGTAGAAATAACATCATCTACTTTCTGCTGTAAGGAGCAGGCAAATGAAAACGAGACATGTGGAAAAAAGTAAGAAGACCGAGGACCATTGCGCCAGTTTCATTCTCGTATCACTGAAAAGTAGAGTGAAATAGATGCTAGTGATGTTAGTGTCAGTGGCGTTGAGAAACAGCTGACATCCTTAAAGCTGAGCGAAGCCCGAATTCCCGACGGAACCCCTATCAGATTCTATGCCCAATTTGCCGCTGAGCCCTTCTGCAGCTGAGATCCCTCGAGCAAAGAGCCGTGGCCAGTATCTGGAAGAAAGCACATGCCCCACGAGTATAGAAGAAGGGTAGCTGAAGTGATCCACAGAAGTACCGTCCAATATCTCTGACATCCATTTGCTGTAGAATCAGAACATATTCTGATCTCGAACATAATAAGGAATCTCGAACAGAATAATCTCTTCATTGCCATCAGTTCGAATTTCGAAAACATCGATCATGTGAAACACAAGTCGCTCTTTTCTGGTGTAACATACTGAAGTCAGGTAGACGCAATATTTCTCGAACAGCATTTGACACAGTGACAACACAACGCTTATTAACAGTACCAACACAATGCTTATTATCAAAAGTACGAAATTATGGGGTGTGAAGCGAAATTTGTGACTATATTGAGGATTTCTTGGTAGGGAGGATGCAGCAAGTTATCTTGGATGAAGAGTCTTCGAGAGATGTACCCAGGGGAAGTGTGTTGCGTACCTTGCTATTCATGTCGTATTTGAATGGTCTTGTGGACAATAATAATAGTAACTTCAGAGTTTTCGAAAATGATGCAGTTATCTATAACAACGTACAGTCTGAAAGAAACAGCACAAGTATCCAATCAGGTCCTACGTAAGATTTCAAAGTGATTTAATGATTAGCAATTTGTTTTAAATGTTCAGAAATGTAAAAGTGTGCACTTCACAGAACGAAAACACGCAGTAACCAATGACTATAATACCAGTGAGTCACAATTGGAATTGGTAAACTCATACAAATACCTGAGTGTAAAACTTTGTAGGCACATGAACTGAAGCGATCGCTTTCATGGGCTGAGTCACGGGTAAAGCAGATAACAGAACGGTTTTTGGCAGAATACCGGTATTAGGGAAATGCAGTCAGCCTCCCCCTCACTTATCGACCTTAATGACAGTGAAAAATTAAACCGCGTGTACCTAATGGAAATTTGGGAAAAGCAATCGTCACCGAAGTTAATCTGTCGGTAAAGAGGGAGGAAATGGTTACATCTAAATGAAAGGAAAAATGCAAATGAAACTAGCTGAAATTAATTTTGAAAAGGGGTAAAGTTAATAAAGAAAGTAAATGTGCGGCCGTTACATTAACAATTAACTAGCGGTAATTAGATATTTGATATTTGGGGGAAATTACGGTCGCCAGTCCTATGGACAATTACTATAGTAACTGAAAAAGAAAGGTTATTACACATATAATTAGCACTAGAAGCGTGGCAACTGAAGGTTGACACGTTTGGTGTGAAAACTGAAAGTTTGTCAGAAGTAATAAATTTCGCTACACTTTGACTTAATTTAGCAAAAGAATTAATAAAACCAGAAAGTTGAACGTTAATTTAGTGACTGAAATTAATAGTGAGCTTTGTTTCTGAAGCACATCGAAATTCAGTAAAATACGGTTAGTCTTGGGCTACCTCAGCAATCATTTCAAAAGCTACTTGAGTCTACGCAGTTGAGAAATAAGAGATTTAACTTTGAACTTGAATTAAATGATTCTGAACAATTGACAATAGTAAAATTTAGTACATACCAAGCTGAGCTGCAGTCACAGGTAAGCTAAAATACGGTAACAATACTCGCACCCTTAATTTGTGCTTGTGTAATCTAAATATTGTAGTCAGCTATGAATACCTTAACTGAACTTTGAAATTAAAGCAGTGAAATCGAATGATATTACTTTAATGCTGGCGTTTGATTTTCAACGACACTCGGGTTCATTCCGGAAAAGGAAGGGACCCTGCTTGGTAATGCAATTGGGACAATGAGCAACAAAGGTTCATGCTAAGTTGCTGTAATTTTGTGATGCAACAATTTTAAAAGCTGAGGTCTGCCATACAGTTCTAAAACTTTACGTGCTACCAGTCTTCCTTGTTGGTTGATTGAAGGTTTGAAGCCGTCGATCGAGCAGGTGATGACAGTCACTCATTGTCGGCCGTCGCTGTTGCAGAAGCTGGATGTTGGCGCGCCTTCTTCTCGACACGGTCACCAGGCGAAACGGGCTCTTAATGTGCGCCAGCTAATGCTTCCCGTCCGCGACACCGTGTCAGAAACTATCATAGCAATTCGAGCGCAATTACATGCTGCCAAACCCCGAAAGCGCGGCAACTCGCGGGAGCGTCACACAACACACCTGCTCCACTGCACTACTCCAGCCAGACTCCCCTCTGCTTGCGCTCCGCGCGGCAGAGTTAACACTCTCAAAGATCCTAAACACTTTGGTTCTCCACACGACCTATCGATGTATTCGTTCGATAGCATAGTTTTCCCTAGGCAAGACCCAGCGTAAAAATACAAATAATATTTACAAAACAACCAATTATACATCGACACAAATGCATATATATATATATATATATAGTAAAACAATTACAATATATAAAGACACAGAAATGTCATATCTTGAGGTAACATAACAAGGAAAAAAAATTATAGTACAATAGATGGAAATAGGAGGAGATGCATTTCCGGCGTTACAAGTCAACGAAGGAGACTGCTTACAAATTACTCGCACAAACTGTTCTAGAATACTGCTCAAGTTTGTGCGGCCTATACCAGATAACACTGAAACGAATATTGAACGCATACAGAGAAGAGCAGCACGATTGGTCACATGTATGTTTGACCTGCGAGAGTGTCACAGACTTGTTGAAAGAACTAAACTGGCAGACTCTTGAATATAGACGGAAACTATTCCGACCAAACGTACTTTCGAAGTTTTGGGAACCAGCTTTGAATGGTAACACTACGAATATATTACAACCCCCCAACCATCGCTCACAAAGGGACCGTAAGGACAAGATTGGATTTCTTACAGCGCGCAAAGATCCATTTAAATAACCATTCTTCCCGCGCTCCATACGTGAATTGAACGGGAAAACGCTGTAATAAGTGGTCCAATCGGACGTCCCTCTGCCATGGACTTCACAGTGGTTTGCAGAGTATGGATGTAGCTGAAGACGTATACGTAGAATCTCTTAAGGTTAGCTGACGTTTCTGGATTCGTTTGTTAGTCACTAGATGCAAGTTATTATAAAGTACGGCTGTGAACCGCGGGCTGCACAAATATTTGGTTCGGTAGGCTGCAGTCTGACGACCACTGGACTGCAGTATGTGAAATAGAACCTGCAACAACGGGTTTGTACAGGCGGGTGACATTTGGCGATCTATTTCACTGTTAGCCAAACAAATATGGACCTACCTTGCAACAAATCTATATTAAGCAAATGCATGAAAAAGCACGAAGTAGATAAGTAAATCAAAACTAAAATCAGTGATAAACATATGTTTACACACTTACACAGAAATTACCAGTAAAACACTGAATTTTTATGTTTGGTTTGTTTTTCCAACTGATTCTTACACTTCTTCATTTATGCCAAGCTTTCATTTTCTTCTTTAATTAATCCTTTTGGAACCATATTAAAATCTTAAGAATTTGCCGGTCCCAAAAACTAGCCGCATCGGTCGGTGCCATGGTTCGGTGTTAGTTCAGTTTTCTCCAATGAACTATTATCCGCACAGGTCGAAGCGACTTGTTACTTCGGAGTTCTTTAGCCGCACGGGGTAGCCGCGCGGTCTCGGGCGCCTTGCCACGGTCCGCGCGGCTTCCGCCGTCGGAGTTTCGAGTCCTCCCTCGGGCATGGGTGTGTGTGTTGTCCTTAGCGTAAGTAAGTTTAAGTTAGATTAAGTAGTGCGTTAAGCTTAGGGGCCGATGACATCAGCAGTTTGGTCCCATAAGACCTTACAACAAATTTCCAGATTTCGGAGCTTTTTCTGAAGCCTGTCGGCGCCGTAACTCGTGTGAATGGCGGCATATACGAGTTAACGAAACCGTTCGCTTCGTAATCGCTTTAACGAGTTTGCGGTCGTTTGCTTATCAGGTGGCACTTCCGATAGGAAGGGCTCAGCACTTTTTGTTGCGCAATATCTGAGCGCCGAGGCGGGATCGTTGCACGAGTCACTGGCGATGCTGCATTGACCGACGCTTTCTGAGGTACATGTAGCAAGAATTTCTCAGGGCAAGAGGGCTTACTGAAAAAAAAAGATGCTATCATCGAAAAACGTAACCTGTAAAACAAAAGTCAAAAAACCTTTAGGTTAGTTAAAAATGAAATTAGCGTTTGGCGTCATTGGGCGGGAGGCCCCACCCATATGAGGCAGGTCCAGCCGCCTTGGTGCAGGTCTTATTATTACATTCGACGCCACACTGGGCGACCTGCGGGCCGGATGGGGATGAAATGATGATGAAGACAACACGACACCCAGTCCCTGAGCGGAGAAAATCCCCGACCCAGCCCGGAATCGAACCAAGGCCCCTTAGCACGGCTGAGGCCATCCAGCCGTCGGGGCGGACTTATGTCAGGCTTCGAGCTGTGTATGGAAGCGAAACGTGTACCACGGGAAGAGAGCAATGAAACGATTAGAAGACTTTGAAATATGGTGTTATAGAGGATTGCTGAAAATCAGATCTGTTGATGGAGTAACGAATGAAGAGCTATTGTAATGAGTCGCCGCGAAAAGTGCCTCGAAGAGAGAGGACGATTTGGTACATATTGCGACATGACCTTTGCTGAAAACTGTAGTTCAAGGGATAGTAAAAAAAAATCTCAAAGGCTTGCCTACATATGAGCATACAAGGAAGACAGTCGATGATGTGAGCTGCAGCAGTAGCGCATAGTTGACGAAGATAGCTCCGGAACAGACGGTTGGATGTAAAAGTACGCGTAGACACCATCGGCAGGTTTGTAAATGATGAGAGCTGCAATTGTCTGTGTTGGGTAGAATGGCCACCAACGTGTTATTCGTGTTTATTATTGTTACCAGGCCTGTTAAGTTGTGTAAGGGGCCTGAAAGCGTCACACATTGAGGGGTCACTGTGAAGAACACGGAGATGCCGTGTACTCACGCGAGACAGATTTATCAGTGCCTGACAGCGTTTGGGAGGGTCCCCATTGTGGGCCAGCAGGTCGAATCGTGCTATGTCCAGATTTGTGGGACATACAGGTGTGACAGTGGCCCGATGCTGTACTATTTGGTAACATGAGGGGAGATATACTCGTCGTCAAGGTTCCGATCGGACACCTCTGACTAGTGCAAAGGGCGACTGCCGTATTCTGCACCAAGCATATCGTAACCCCCTCACAACTGCGACTGACATCCGAGAGAAAGTAATGCACCGTACAACGCCATAAGTCGGTAGCTAGCAGCAGCTAGATTGGGGAATTACTGTCCTATGCGCAGGCTGTCTATAACGTCACAACACAAATTGCTGTGCTTGAAGTGATGCTGTGACTGAGAAACATGAACTGTCGACAAATGGTGTCGCATTGTGTTCAGCGATGAATCGCAGTTCTGCCCTACCCCATACTGCCTCACATGACCCTCGTCGGAGAGAATGGTGGCGACTTGGGATGGGGTCCCTTTCTTCCAATGTTTTGGAGAAGCACGGTGGTGTCACTCTTGGTCTCATGGTGTGGAGAGTCATCGCATATGACATCAGGTCACAGCTGCTTATGACTGGGGAAATCTGACTGCACAGTGGTATGTCACAAACAACAAGCATCTCGTATGTTACCCTCCAAAAGAGTATATTGTTGTGCTATTTTTCAACAGGACATTGCTTGTGTCTCTGAACTTTCTGCGTGATGTTGACATACTCCCATGGGTAACAAGATTCCTAGGTCTGTCTCCAATAACACATGTGTGGGACCAACTCTGTCCCATTACCAGCATTCAGGACATCAAGGAGGTCTTTTGCTTGTTTTGAAATCCTGCTTGAAGAAAAGTTGTCAATGAGTGAACCTGGTCGGTGCAGCTGTAGTTTGGGCAGAATCCTGCCTGTTCAGCAGACAGGTTTCGAAAAATTTGTGGCTGATTCTGTTATACAACACTTTTTCCAAAATGTGTGTACCGTGCCAAGTAAAGAAATCAGTCGTTAGTTTTATGGTTTCTCATTTACTTTACATGGTTTTAAGAAGTCTATGATCTTTGCTCGTTTCAGATCACGGTTTATGTTACCGGTTTGGAGCATATTAGTAAAGAATGCTGCTAGCTATTTTTTTACATACTTCCCACTGTGAGTTAGGTATTCTGAATGGAAGCCATCAAAACCAGGTGCCTTCCGTGTTTTCATTTCTTTGAGAGTTTCTTTTATTTTCATACTGCTGAATGGTCTCGAGTAGTCCGACTCAGATTTGTGGGCTAGTTTGAGAACCTTAATTCCTTTTTGACCTTAATTGTATGTGATCGAATCTTAGGAGTTCTAGAGGTGAAGGAGTTAATGTTATTTGCTACTTGCTTGTGAGTAACAGCCTCCTTCATGCGGTTTAGTATGTTGGTACCTTCTATTTTTCTCAGCAAGGACCAGGCTTTTCTGTTTGAGATGCGGAAGTCTGAGGACTCGTCTACTTCAGTCCATTGTATACAGTGGGCAGCGTCAATACTGTAATACTGTCCAGAAGTTCGTCGACCATTTGATAGTCATTGTTATCACTTTTTTTTTTTTTTTGTAATTTCGAACTTGTCCCTTCATACGGGTACAAAGACGAAAAAAAAAACAACAACAAAAAAAAAAAAAACGCAACAGCAAGATGCTTTTATGTGACATAAACGAAAGTTGGTAGGACCTACATCTGAAAGATGATGTCTTTTCATATTTCACACCAGTCGCAACAGAGTGGCCTTAGCAGCACCACTATGAGGACGCAAATCGCTTTAATTACATGATGTAATGGTTGTCAGCGTTAGCTACCTTTGAAACTGAACGTGGTGAGCTAATTTTCGTCAAGAACCCCTTTAAGGCGACAAAGAAGCCATTATCATCACCTCACTGAGTTTAAACGAGGTCGTGTAGTACGACTACGGGAAGCTGCATGTTTCTTCTGTTATACTGCAGAAAGACTTGGCAGGATTGTGGCCACTGTACTTCACTGCTGGCAGTGATGGTCACAAGAAGACCGGGCTCTGGGCGACCACATGGCACTACCGAGGGGGAAGACCGATGTATTCAGCATATGGCTCTGTCACACGTACTGCATCTCCAGCAGCAGTCTGAGCAGCAGTTGGCACCACAGTGACTCAACATACTATTGCAAATCGGTTACTTCTAGGACAGCTCCGAGCCAGACGCCCTGCAGGTGCAGTCCACTAACCCCAAACAACCGCTACTTGGGACTTCAGTAGTGCCAAGCGAGTGGTCAGTGGAGGACAAGGCCGATGTCTGTTTTGTTTCCTGATGCAGCTGATTCTGCCTGGTTGCCAGTGATGGCCGTGTGTTGGTTAGAAGGCCTGTAGCCAACTCGTCTGCATGCTAGCACACTGTACCTACCTCTGGAGTTATGGTCTGGGATGCGATTTTGTATGACTGCAGGAGCACTCTCGGGTTATCCCGCGCAGCCTGACTGCAAATTTGTACTTCATTCTGGTTATACGACCTGTTGTGCAGAGAGCCTTGGCCTGCTCGATCAGCAAATCTATCTTCAATCGAGACATATGGGATATCATCGGACGACACCAGTGTCACACACAATCAGCATTAACCATCGCCGTATTGACCAACAAAGTGCAACAGGCATGGAACTCCATCCCACAAACTGGTATCTCGCACCATTACATCACAATGCATGCACTTTTGCATGTCTGAATCAACATACTGGTGGTTGCTCCGGTTATTTAATGTACCACCATTTCACATCTGCAATTGATTATCTCGCGCTTACATTAACATGTGATCTTGCACCGTAAATCATTTTCATGTATTAGCTAGACAAATGTATTCCCAAAATTTCATTACTCTATATTAATTTTTTTTGGTACTGCGATTTTTTTCCGTCAGTGTACATATAACTTGCGGAAGTTTTTTGATATAGTACACTTATTTGCTATGAGTAGCACGGCTCCAGTGAATCTCCTATAGTTTCTGCTTGCTGGTGGGATCCGTTCTAAGAATGCAATGGAAGAGCGGGCAAGACGACGCTATGCTGGGCTGTTTCGGCAGTGACGGCAACGAAATCACAGTACAGTGTTTCGTCTGAGGGTGGTTGCATTACTCTGCGTTGTGTGTTGTACGTTTTGACTTCTTCACTGTTGTGAAGACATTTTCGCTGAAACATGGGAGACTGTGGCAAGAAACCGAATAAATCATAATTACATTACTCTCTAACAAGCCGCCGGAGACCGCGTGTCCCTTAGACCGAAATAGTCAGAAGGTATCCTTGAATATTTGACGGCAGAGTCCTAATTCATCCTGTGTCTAACGTGTATACTCTTAATTTCATATACTGTTATTGCTGTATCGAAGATTACCATCTTTTCTAAATATCCGAAGTTCTCAATATACAGATGAGACACTCAATTGGATCCCTGAGTTAATTATAGCATATTGGATCCCTTAGTTAATTATAGCATATTGTCTATGAATAGCCAATTGATAAATATAATGACTCATGCAGAATGTAAACTGGATATTTCACTTACACCTTTATTTTATGGTACTGGATTGCCTTTCGTTCGCAGTGTACTTAGCAGAAGAGCTACTACGGCACGACTCAAGACTCGTCGTCAAGTGCTTAGATCTGCTACTACATCCTCCGTACTTTTCCAGGGGAACATTTTCAGTGGCGAACGGGAGGGTTTGTATGCTGTGATGCAGCTGAGGGCTATGTTGACAGTACGACAGCTACCATCCAAGCCGGAGAGGCCTTCTATAATCAGACAAATCGTGTCTCGCAACTTTTGGGAAGGCGGGTGGTATCTTTATATAAGGTGAGGGGAGTAAGCTACACACATAAATTCAAGAGTACAGGCAGCTAGAGACAGAGGAAGGGGAAAACAGGTACCTCCCCCCCTCCTCCCCATAGAATAAAATCTTCGAAGCCGAACTCAGCTCGCCTCCTCCTCCTCCTCCTCCGCTTCCATCACCAAACGTAAGACGCATCAGCTCAACATTAATTTGAAGAAAGCCATAACATGAAAAATAACATGAAATGACCACCACCCCCTCCCCCCACCCCCTGATCAGATACTGGGTACATTCTTGCATGGATTGATGCTGTTGTTCTGGTATTCAGTCCCAGGACTTGGTCTCTCTCTCAACAATTTTACCAGTCACACTTCCTCCCATTATCAGACCGACGATTCCTTGTTGCCTCAGGAAGTGTCCTATCAACGGATCTCTCCTTTAGTTGCACCACTCATTTCTTTGTTCCTCAGTTCGATTCAGTATCTCATCATTAGTTATTCGATTTGATCATCAGTTTTCTTCTGTAGTGTCACATTACTTATTCGATCTAATCTTCTGCAATACCACACTTCAAGAGCTTCTATTCTCTTCTTGTCTGAACTGCTTAGTGTCCATATTTCACTTCCGTGCAAGGCTGCACTCCAGACAAATACCTCCAGGAAAGTCTTCCTGAAACATAAATTTATATTAGATGTTAAAAAATTCCTCTTTTTCATAAGTGCTGCAGTCTGCATTTTATATCCTTCCTACTTCAGCCATCATCAATTATTTTGCTGCTCAAATAGCAAAATTCATCAACAACTTATCTCTTTTCAAGACTCTATTCTCATCGGTCATTTGTTTTTAATACGTCCTTTGTCATTTCTCAGATAATTACAATGTTGTTGGCAAGTTTCAACGATTTTATTTCACTTTCCTGTAGATTAACTCCCTGCTTTCCTTTATTGCAGGCTCAGTATAGAAATTGAATCACATGGAGGCTAGATTATAGACCTCTTGCATGTCCTTCTTAACTAACGGCTCCCTTTCATGTCCTATCTTAAAACTGTGGTCTATTTTCGGTACAAGTTATAGGTGAACTCTCGCTCCCTGAAGTTTATCTCTGCCATCTTCAGTTTTTCAAAATGTGTATTCCAGTCAGCATGGTCGAAAGGTTTCTCTGAATCTACAAATGCTATAAATGTAGATTTACCTTTCTTCAACCTATCTCCTAAGATATGCTGTAGGGCCAACACTGCATCGCGTGTTTGTACTGATCTTCCCTAGGTTGGCTTCCACACTTCTGTAAATAATTCTTGTCAGTGTTTTGCAAAAAAAAATGGTTCAAATGACTCTGAGCACTATGGGACTTAACATCTATGGTCATCAGTCCCCTAGAACTTAGAACTACTTAAACCTAACTAACCTAAGAACATCACACAACACCCAGTCATCACGTCAGTATTTTGCAACCATGACTTTTAAACTGATAGTTCGGTAATATCAGCAACTGTCAACGACTGCCTTTGAATCGGACCTGCACTCTCGTTTATGTCGGAGGGTATTTCCCCTGTCTCATATTTCTTGCAGACCAAGTGGAATAGTTTTGTCATGACTGGTTCTCACGAGAATCTCTCTGTCTCTCTGACTTCAAGCGAATGTCATCCATCCATGGGTCATATTGGATTGAAGTCTTCCAGCGTTACCGAGCAAGGTGGCGTAGTGGTAGCACACTGGACTCGCATTCGGGAGGACGACGGTTCAAACCCGCGACCGGCCATCCTGATTTAGATTATCCGTCACTTCCCTAAATCGCCCCATGCAAATGCCGGGGTGGTTCCTTTGAAAGGGTACGGCCGACTTCCTTCCCTAATCTGATGTGACCGATGACCTCGCTGTTTGGTTTCTTCCTCCAAACAACCCAACCCAACCCTCTTCCGGTGTTCCGTAAAATTCGTCTCGCAATATCATCTATCGCATCGTCATCTCTTTCTGATTCGTTTTCTGGAACACTATCTTGAAGGTCATTTCCCATGTATAGTCCTTCTATATTTTTTCATTTCATCTTCCGCTTCTTTGCTTAGTACTGGCTTGCCATCTAAACTTTATATTATCAAACAGCAGCTTACCTTCTCTCCAAAGGTCCTTTTAAACTAAGTTGTAGCGTTGACTGAATTATGCTCTGTACACGATTCTGGCGGCTTTCCCTTTCATTTTTTTCCCATGCCCCGTGTTCTTATCATTTTTCCTTCTCTAACTTCTATTACTATCGAATTACAATCCCCAATCACAATTAAATATTCGTTTCCGTTAACCACTTGAATAATGTGGTTTATCTCATCATACATTCTTCCAATCTATCCTACATCTGTGTTGCCTTTGTGTCTGTGTTGCCTAGGATAATATGTTCACTACGCTTCTCGTAGTACCTTACGCGCGTTCTTATTTCATTATTCATTATTAGACTTACTCTTGCATTACCCATATTTGATTTTGTATTTATAGCTCAGTGGTCACCCGCCCAAACGTCCTATTCTTCCTGCCACCGTACTTCACTAATACCCACTATATCTAACTTCTCACTCTCCATATCTTTCTTTAAATTCTCTGACATATTTACCCTATTACGGAATCTAACATTCTGTGCTCCGATGCGTAGAACGTCAGTTCCGTTTTTCCTGAGAGCGACATCCCGCTGAGTAATCCCGAACCGGAGATCCAAATGGTAGCCTATTTTACCAAAGAGGATGCTGTCTTCATTACATTACACAGTACTGCTGCATGTCCTCGGGAAAAATAATAGCTGCAATTTCCCTCGCTTTCAGCCGTTTGAAGTGCCATCACAACAAGACTATGTTGGCTAATAATTCACGGTCAAATTAGTGAATCATCCCGATTGTTGCACCTTGCAATTATGTGTAACTTGAAAGTGTTCTCTCGACCAAGACAACGTATAAGAGAACGCCAATTGCAGTAGTGGTAATAACAGTAATAGTAGAAAATTGAGAATTATGAATTACTCACATACAATTGAGGAGTTTGGCGCAGGAATGGTGTAACCCACAAACACCCATTTTTATATTTTTGTGTTTTTTGTTGCTTCATTACATTGTTTTTATAGCATATCTTTTTGTACTTCGTTCAGGTGCCATTCAAGAGCAAAACATTAGTGGTGTAGCTTGTAGACAATTATTTTAAAATTAATTGAGTGCAAAATTGATGAAAGCCACTATGCATTCATTACGTGAAGAAACTCTGAGTGATTCTGGTTCTGATCAAGAATATGTTCCACATGCTTCTTCATACGAAGGTGACTCAGATTATGAAACCCCCAAAAGGAAGCTTAAAAAGAGAAATGTGAAAAGACAAACCCATGCTGAAACAGCAAGACCCATCTGCTGCGTCAGTACAAGAGGTAACCCTACTCTCACAGATCCTGGAAATGATGGACAAATGCCAAGTACCTTAACTAAAACAACAGTTACTGTCGTTGAAGGTGAAATTGCTGATCTGGATGCGGGTGGAAACTTTATTGCTGTTGAAGATGACCCTCCTGCCATTCAAAAAAGGGTAGAAAGAGAACAAGGAATACTGATTTGTGGAAACGAAATGTAAAGAAGATGGAACGTGTTACTGGCATGTACAAGAAGTTTAGTTATATCATTGCAGTTGTCCTAAAAGCTGTGAGGTTAATGTCCCTGAAGAAGACAGGCAGTGCAATTTTGAAAGGTTCTCTTCCCGCAAAGAAGATGAATTAGCTCAAAAAAGTTTTATCCGTGGATTGGTGCAACAAACAATGAAGAAGCGGTCATATAGTACAACAGAATCATGTCGTGCATTCACTCTGACATATGCTTTAAAGAAACAGGGTGGTACTAATGTTAATGTGTGCAGAATTGCTTTCCAAAACCACCTTTCAAATTTCGTCTGGTTGGCTAGATTGTGCTGTTACTTCTTACAAACAAAAATGAGAAGTCGCTTCAGATAATTTTGGTAAATTTGAACCTGCAAACAAAACTCATGCAGAAGTCTAACGTCAAGTTAAAGAACACGAAGAATCGTTCCCAAGGTATCACTTACACTATTCTAGAAAGGACAATCCAAATCGAGAACACCTTAACCCCGAAATGAACATTGCCAAAATGCATCGCTTGTATTAGGTTTGGTGTAAAGAACGAGATTACACTCCAGTAAAGGGATCTCTTTACCGTCAGGTATTTACTTCAGATTTCAAACTTTCATTCCATCCACCACATTCTGTTGTGAAATTTAGAAAACAGAAACAGCAGCTTCAACTGATGAAAATGAAAAGAAAATGTTGGAACTGTCACGTCAACTACACCTCGAAGAGCTGAACTGACGATGTCCCAAGTGAAGGAAGATGTAGAACTGGCCAGATCTGATCCTTAGATGTGTGTTATAGCATTCGATTTGCAGAGTGTTCTTTCATTGCCTAAACTCCCTGCAGTTAAGTTGCAAAAGTTTCTGTATCGACAATCTAGTGGAAGACAATGCTTCCATGTATTTCTGACAAGAGGCACAAGCAGTTAGAGGACTGCAGGAAGTTGCTTCATGTATTTTGCGTTATGTGAAAAATCTTCCCTTGCATGTTAAGAAACTGGTCTGCTATAGTGATACTTGTGGGGAACAAAATCGAATTTTCAATCTGTCTCATGTGTTGCTGCATATTGTCACGAACCCAGAGATAAGTGTTGAGACAATTGAACCGAAATTTTTTGTGTCAGGACACTTTTTCAAGGCCTGTGACCAGGATTTCTCATGCATAGATAATGAGATGAAGAACGAACAATATATTTTTGATACAGAAAGTCTTATTTGAATTATTGTGGAGGCAAAGAAGAAAGGAAACAAACGTCAAGTCACTCAAGGAAGATGATTTTAAAAGAATCAAACCTTTGAAAGATGTAACTGTTAAGAAGAAAATATGTATGGACTGTGACAAAATCAAATGACTGAAGATACAGCGGCTGAAATTTCACAAGGAAAAACCTTTTGAAATCGATTTCTCGGAAACAGTAAATCGAGATATGCCATACAGGTCCATGAATTGCAAGAAAACCAGAAAAGGGCGTCATATACATCAACCAGGTTGTGTCACGCTTTTGAAGCTATCTGAGGTGAAAAAACCTACTCTAACACATGCTAAAGCTACAGATTTAAGGAAACTGATGAAATATGTTCCTCCCATCCATCACAGCTTTTATGAAGATATTATTAATTCACAGACTACACTTCCAGAGTCTGATACAGACATATCTTTGAGTGAAGAAGTCGAAAATGAGTGAGACCTTGTTTACTGGGAGAAATGTCTAGACATTTTTGTAATATTGCCTTAAAACGTTACATTATTGTGAGTACTAACGTCAGTAGAGAAAGAGGTTTTACTTTGTGTCCCATGTTTGTAGCAAAATGTGAAATAAATATTGTTTGTGTTCTTTAATAGTACGGTTTGTTTAATTTAAATAGTGTTATTTCCATCATTTTTCTTAAAACTATGATAATGTAGGTTACTCGATTCTGGCAGTAAATGCACGTTTTGTTCGTAGAGAGCAACAATGACGTGTAAAAGTACAAAAATGTGGAATACACCAATAAAGTTTCAAATTTTTATTGGAGGTAAAACGATGTAACCCACAATTTTGACGCCGAGAATGCATTAGAGAATGCACGTAGAAAGCAAATATTTACATTTAATAATTTCACTCTAAGTACAAAGAACAATTTTTGTAGCAGTAGTAGTTAAGTTACACAGTTTCATTAACTTCACTCCTTTTTTCTAAAAACAGGAAACTTGTGCGTTAACCATTTCTGCAGCCAACAACAGTCAACGCTCCTAAAATTTTTGCCTAGTTTTTCAATGGGAGGCACTACTTTCGCTGGAGCTTATTAGAGGCGTAATTCGCCCGTCCAGTAAGTGGATCTAAATAAGACCAGTTCAAGTCAAACACAGTCCCGTCCGTACCCATCACCTTGAGCGTTGAAGACAATACGAGAATTTCGCATTGCTGTTCTGAACAATGTCGTAGTAAGTAGACGGCCCTAGCCTTCCTGTTACTCGTAAAAAAAGTCCAGTATTCCAATATCTGAAGAACGGAGTCCATGTTATTTCACAAGGCAATACATCGACCATGATTCGCAGGAGATAAATGTTACTGGTATAGAATTTAACCTTGAATTGTGTGAATTATTTTTCAGGCGAGGATTTTGGACTTTGCATTGACAGCAACCTTAGATGAGATTTACATATCAGAACACATACGATAACGTGATCTTATCTATGCTGGTGCGAAGGTGGGAGAGGCTGTATATCCTAACCAACTTTTTAAAGAAACCTGATGCAACCTCCATCAGAGCGTTGATTACTGGAATAAAAAAATATTGTGGTTTGAGTATGATATGTGCAGGACTATCATGATCTCTGTGTTTTAATGTGTTCACATTAGGGTTTAATAAAAGTTTTTCCCAGGACATGGCGGTTTTACAACAAGCGGATAATGTATGACAACACAAGAAGTGAAAATTGACTCGTAGTACGAATGATCAAAAAGCTATGAGTGAGTTATTCAGACATTACGAAATGAATGGCTTTAATATTTTGCCAGCATCTCCTCGGTTATTAAATTCAGTAAAGATAACCAGTGATGAATTCGAGTGCCTCGGGATTCTCATTGGTAACAGTCTCAAACGTATTTAAATACCAAAGAATCCCTACTTGAGGATGACAAATCTTTTGTAAATCTACTGCGTACTTAGCGAATCACTATACAGGACAAAAGCATCAGCAAACATAAATGTGTGTTTCAGTCGAAGCGTCTTTCACATTCAACGTAAATATCTGGCTTAAGTGCGAAGGCTTTACTGTTCACCTAAAATCAACAACAAAAATTTCGATGTATGTCTTACTTCTGTGAACAACTACCTACGACAAATTAAATAGAATATATTCTGCGTATCATTCTGAAAGGTTTCACCACAAAAGTATTCTCTTCCTTAATGCAAATGTCAGACTATCTTGATATATCTAGAAGTCTAAGTACAACCACTTAAATATCCGTCCTTTTACTAAATCCACTCATCATCTTAGAAAAACGAGAATCAAGCGCACCGATACTTTAGATAACGAAAAGTACTTCGACTTTGTTTTCTGGATTAGGTACTTCATTCCAGAGTGAAGTAGCTCGTACTTCGTGAGGTAATCACCTAACAAATGGTCTGAAAACGACACTGCCTTATCAAATTTCATTGGATTCTGGAGTACAGAGTTTTACACTTCTAGAGGTGATTGGATGAAAATTGAATTCTAAGTTTTTGTGCTGCCAGTAAAATGTGACATGAAACATCTAAAACTGAGCAACTCACTAATATAAAAATGGCAAAAGCGTCTGCCTCTCCCCCCTCCCGCGGATGAATTGCTGCGTGTGACGATGACTCAGCATCAGTTGTCATGTGGTAGGTCTCTAAATGGGCACCCAGATTTTAAAATACATCGTAACAACTGAGCAACACTTAGTCATATCTCCTGTGAGTGTGCTTCGTAAAAAAAATGACGTACAGCAGGCAAACAGTATAAATTCATATCCCGCATTGTAACTTTGTAATAACAGTGAAAAGTATGCGATAAAACACCGCGAAGATTAAGCACAATCCTTTCTCATTGCTTTAATGGTTTTCTGTGATTCAATACACAAAGCAACTCCACACATTTCCACAGCGCACACGAACTGCAATACCGCAGATATCGTCTACATTTCACTTCCATACGAGGCTACAGTCCAGACAACTACCTTCAAAAAATACGTCTTATCACTTAAATTTATATTAGATGTTAACAAATTCCTTTTTATCAAAAATGTTGTTCTTGCTACTGCCTAAGCATGGAATAGTCAATGAAGATAAGATTTCCTAGTAGTATTTACATTGTTTGTCCAATGTAAACGGAAAACGGCGTACGAAATTCATCTAACTTCAAATGCTTGTAGTAAACTAAAATCAATCCTAAAATACAAGCAATGACTTTCGCATTTATACTGTGTGTCCGAAATAATGGCAAGGCAAAATTACTTTAAGCTGAAAGGCATATGTTAAACGAAAATCAGTCCTATTCCACAGAAAGAGGGGTCTTAATTGACGGATAGACACACAGACGGAGAAAAAAATTACAAAATTTTTTTTTCATGTGATGTAATTACAAAGTAACAATTTTCGGATTTTTTTCCATTACTTGTACTGTAAAACCTTGCTCCTTGCCAAATTTCAGGATTCTAGGTCAGCGATTAGTACACTATAGATTTGGTGAGTGGGTTTTCTAGTATTAAAATACGTCACATAAATGGCCGTATCTTATGACTGCATTGACTTAGAAGCTTAAAACTTTTGCATCACAGAGGGACCGTAGATCTTAGTATATGACATAAATTTTAACGTGATACATCTTCCCGATCCTGAGAAAAACGGTTCTTTACAGTCGGGCAGACAGACGAGACTGAAGCACGGAACCATAAAAGGAGATAAATTAACCGTGCATTATTTGATGGATGTGTTTCATTAACCCTTTGAATATCAGTGGTGTCTGCCTGAAACCACCATCTTATTAATTATTATGTTCCCCACATCAATCGGCAAGAACGGAACTCTTACAGGATCACTTTGTTAAACTGACTGCAACATTTCGCTTCTTATTCCGCCTACGCTTGATTGCACTTTTTGAATGCAACCCAAACGTAACTCTTAACTACAACCCCTCCATTCCCAATTGCCTTTCTGTCTGACTGTCTCTCCGTCCGACTGTTCAAAACCCTCCTTTCTTAGGAACAGATGCACGTATCATTTTGAAATTTGTGTCACATACTAATGTCTGTGGTCCCTTGGCGATGCAAAACGTGAAGCTTCTAGGTCAATGCAATCAAAAGATACGGCCATTTATGTCATATACTTTGATTCTCAGCAAAACCTACAGTGCACTCCACGTTGACCTAGAATCATGAATTTTGGCTAGAAGGAAGGGTTCACAGTACAACCAAAGGAGAATATCCGAAAATTGTTAATTTGTTGTCACATCACACGAAAAAAAATATTTCTTTTGTCAATTGTTATCTGACTTCAAACTTGAAATTAAAACAGTATCGGAAGTCTTGGGATCCCTGGCACCGATATCTTGCCCAGTATCAATGCCGATAACAGGCAAAAACCGTCGAGATCTACGACTCCCGGAATGGATCAACTGTCTATATACACATTTAAGTTTGTACGGAACCCATAGTGCGTGAGACCTAAACGCACCTGGCCAATTTCTGTTCAATTCCCAGCGCCTTTCGCACGAAACAGGGACGTCTAGAGGTACACTGAGGTAGCTTACGAATGTAACGCACAGTAGCGGTCACTTACAGCGTTCGAAGGAATAGTCGACGCGGAGGTTGTGCCACATGATTATAAGAAATTGTGACATGGTTTTTTATAGCGATCATATTGAGGAGGTCACTGACAATGAAAAACTATCTAAAATTATTGTAGCGTAAATCTGAGTTCTTATTACTGCTGTAACGAGTTGTTTCGAAATGGAACCACTGTAGCGATATGTACTTTTGAAATAAAGTTATTACATTTTAGGCCCATTTTTGCTTGTTGTTTAATACTATAATTTATTTAGGCATTACGAATTCGTGAGGTTCGAGATGTAGGATTGAATCTAGGAAAACGCGAAATTGCTTTCAGATATGGCTCATGAAATTATGCTTGATAGAAAAGTATATGTTCCAGTGGTTCCAAAGTGAAAACCAAATTCAAAATAGTTTATTGTTTACTTTTGCCAATTTCTTCTGGTATTCGTTACTTACTATGGTAATAAAGATTAATTTTGTGAAAAAATTTAAAATTATATTTCAAGGTCAAACCACCTCTTTAAAATAATTAACTGTCTACTTTCCGCAAATTTATTCCTGAATTCGTTGCCTACTATGATGATAAAGGTAAATTTTGTAAAAAATTTTAAAATTAATATATTTATATCGCTGGGACTCAAAGGGTTATGTTTAATGGAGCGCAAGCAAGAGAAAAATGTCCATTGGGAATAAAAATGAAAGAAAAATCGCAACAAACCTAAATTTGAATCTTAGATCTTTTTATAGAACGTTTGTACATTATCCGTTCATCTATGGAGGTGGCCAGCGAACATTTTCCTCTCCAGTTACTACCAACTGTATCATTCGACAATGCTAACATGTTCTGATTGCCTGTTATTTTTGTTTGTTCTTGCAGCAGATCTAGAATACCAGAAGACCTCTTCCAGCGAATGTTTCAAGTAATGTTTCCTCTTGAAGGTGTGCCAAACATGGAATGGAAAACAGATATACTGCAGTGCATTCACTTAAGTGTTGTACATTACTTTTATTTATAGACATTTTAGTCTTTCAATTTTTGTGTTGTTAAGCTTAAATCACGTGAGTTAAATAAATTTCACAATATGGTGGTTAAAATATGTGTTTCAGTCACTACAACCCGATCCACGAACGGTGGCGATTCGTGCATGTCGGGGCACGGACGGGGATTGCGTTATTGGCGTTTCAAAGCGACAGTTCCCGCTTGAAGAAAACGTACATCATGCAAATTATATGTCTCGCTCGCTTATGTAGAATTTATTTATCACTTGCCACCGCCATCAGCGATGACAACTCTCAACAAATGGAACAGAAGTTCACTAAACAACTCGCTACGATCATGTTTAATGCTCGCATTAGCTGCGGCAGTCACAGCAAAGTGCTCAGAACACTTCTGAACGCTCTTTGGCTGTCGGAGATTGCGCGACGCAGATGCGCAGAAAAAGCCGAAACTCAACCGCCATCGTTCGTCATTCCAGCTACAGTGTGTAGTCAAACTATATACCAATACGTAATGCTGTTTTGTTTGATAGATTACTGGCATGGCGACAAGGGTCGATTCTAGAACATTCTTCCACACAAGCGACTATCTCCCATCCACTGCCCCTCTCATCATCCATCACATGTTAGTAGTTGTTGACAATACCATTAGAAATAACTGTAAATAATTAAAAAAAACGCCAAACCTAATGATCGTGAAAATGTGCTGCATTTTTTAAACTAAGTACTACATATACATTCCTCTGCAGCAGAAATAAATATCTGAATATTATTGCTGTGTTAAATATTAAAAGAAGAACCAATTTCCACTCAAATGGTTTCAGTGAAAATAGAAAGGGTTAGACCTTTTGTACTGTTCTAGCTTCAATAAAAATAGGCCAGCTACTAAACTGGGTGGAAAGAATGAAAATATTGAATTTTTGTTTTTAGTTTGATAATAATTTTTTTTAACTGTATAATTTACAATTTATTTCATATTACATCGGAATAAATGGGGTAGAAATACAAAACTATTGTCCAATTTTAATGTATTGGCCCGAAAATAAGCCTCTCTTTTTATCCAGAGTTCGCCATCGAACTTATAACTGCTACCTTCTCTTTTTAAATATCCTTGTAAAAAAAAATTATGCTCATTTGCAACAATGCAACTGTAGTCTGTAACCGAAACTGGCGGCAAGGCATTTAATTAAGCAACAATGCAAACTTTTAGCGGCGTTTTATTGTCATTCACATTGTGTAGCAAGGGCGCCCAAATGGTGGTTTGTAGGGGGAGGGGGCGAGACGTGGGTGTGTGGAGTAATTTTAATATCTTGGAAGATGAATGGCGACTAGTAAGTTGCCACACAAGGGTTCCAGATCCAACCCTGTCAAAAACCTGCGTAATGCCGACCTTTAACTCATTTCTTGAAAGAAAAACGCCTGACTACCCTAATTTTTTTATTTCCCTGAGAATTGGCGGGGGGGGGGGGGGGGGGGGGGGGTGAGGAGAGGGGCACCGACATCCTTGTCCCCGGGTGTGGCACCCTTGTTGTGTAGGTCTACCTGTATTGTTTCGTTGGTTGATAATTCAATTTCGGTTGCATACTGGTAAGAAAGCCTGAATTGTGGCGATATGAACGGCCATTTAGAGCGAAAAGCCGAGGAAATGGGGACAGTTAAGATGCAAACTTCAAACTTACAGTTATGCATTATGCCAAAACCACAACCTATAGAGAAGCCGGAAGATAGTGTGGACTGGGCGATTCCAGTGTGCGACACTGGTTTGCTTCAGAAGAAAAACGGCAGAAGGCAGTTTCAAAGACAAAATCATTCAGGGGACCAAAATGTGGCATTGGGAAATTGCAGCAAGATTCTTTATGATGTGCAAGATTAAGAGGAACGATGAGATGACTGTTGTTGTTGTTGTTGTGGTCTTCAGTCCTGAGACTGGTTTGATGCAGCTCTCCATGCTACTCTATCCTGTGCAAGCTTCTTCATCTCCCAGTACCTACTGCAACCTACATCCTTCTGAATCTGCTTAGTGTATTCATCTCTTGGTCTCCCCCTATGATTTTTACCCTCCACGCTGCCCTCCAATACTAAATTGGTGATCCCTTGATGCCTCAGAACATGTCCTACCAACCGATCCCTTCTTCTGGTCAAGTTGTGCCACAAACTTCTCTTCTCCCCAATCCTATTCAATACTTCCTCATTAGTTATATGATCTACCCATCTAATCTTCAGCATTCTTCTGTAGCACCACATTTCAAAAGCTTCTATTCTCTTCTTGTCCAAACTATTTACCGTCCATGTTTCACTTCCATACATGGCTACACTCCATACAAATACTTTCAGAAATGACTTCCTGACACTTAAATCTATACTCGATGTTAACAAATTTCTCTTCTTCAGAAACGCTTTCCTTGCCATTGCCAGTCTACATTTTATATCCTCTCTACTTCGTCCATCATCAGTTATTTTGCTCCCCAAATAGCAAAACTCCTTTACTACTTTAAGTGTCTCATTTCATAATCTAATACCCTCAGCATCACCCGACTTCACTCGACTACATTCCATTATCCTCGTTTTGCTTTTGTTGATGTTCATCTTATATCCTCCCTTCAAGACACCATCCATTCCGTTCAACTGCTCTTCCAAGTCCTTTGCTGTCTCTGACAGAATTACAATGTCTTCGGCGAACCTCAAAGTTTTTATTTCTTCTCCATGGATTTTAATACCTACTCCAAATTTTTCTTTTGTTTCCTTTACTGCTTGCTCAATATAGAGATTGAATAACATCGGGGAGAGGCTACAACCCTGTCTTACTCCCTTCCCAACCACTGCTTCCCTTTCATGTCCCTCAACTCTTATAACTGCCATCTGGTTTCTGTACAAGTTGTAAATAGCCTTTCGCTCATTATTTTACCCCTGCCACCTTTGGAATTTGAAAGAGAGTATTCCAGTCAACATTGTCAAAGCTTTCTAAAAGTCCAAAAATGATAGAAACGTAGGTTTGCCTTTCCTTAATCTTTCTTCTAAGATAAGTCGTAAGGTCAGTATTGCCTCACGTGTTCCAGTATTTCTACGGAATCCAAACTGATCTTCCCCGAGGTCGGCTTCTACTAGTTTTTTCATTCGTCTGTAAAGAATTCGTGTTAGTACTTTGCAGCTGTGGCTTATTAAACTGATAGTTCGGTAATTTTCACATCTGTCAACACCTGCTTTCTTTGGGATTGGAATTATTATATTCTTCTTGAAGTCTGAGGGTATTTCGCCTGTTTCATACATCTTGCTCACCAGATGGTAGAGTTTTGTCAGGACTGGCTCTCCCAAGGCCGTCAGTAGTTCCAATGGAATGTTGTCTACACCGGGGGCCTTGTTTCGACTCAGGTCCTTCAGTGCTCTGTCAAACTCTTCACGCAGTATCGTATCTCCCATTTCATCTTCATCTACATCCTCTTCCATTTCCATAATATCGTCCTCAAGTGCATCGCCCTTGTATAGACTCTCTATATACTCCTTCCACCTTTCTGCTTTCCCTTCTTTGCTTAGAACTGGGTTTCCATCTGAGCTCTTGATGTTCATACATGTGGTTCTCTTATCTCCAAAGGTCTCTTTAATTTTCCTGTAGGTAGTATCTATCTTACCCCTAGTGAGATAAGCCTCTAAATCCTTACATTTGTCCTCTAGCCATCCCTGCTTACCCATTTTGCACTTCCTGTCGATCTCATTTTTGAGATGTTTGTATTCCTTTTTGCCTGCTTCATTTACTGCATTTTTATATTTTCTCCTTTCATCAATTAAATTCAATATTTCTTCTGTTACCCAAGGATTTCTACTAACCCTCTTCTTTTTACCTACTTGATCGTCTGCTGCCTTCACTACTTCATCCCTCAGAGCTACCCATTCTTCTTCTACTGTATTTCTTTCCCCCATTCCTTTCAATTGTTCCCTTATGCTCTCCCTGAAACTCTGTACAACCTCTGGTTCTTTCAGTTTATCCAGGTCCCATCTCCTTAAATTGCCACCTTTTTGCAGTTTCTTCAGTTTTAATCTACAGGTCATAACCAATAGATTGTGGTCAGAGTCCACATCTGCCCCTGGAAATGTCTTACAATTTAAAACCTGGTTCCTAAATCTCTGTCTTACCATTATATAATCTATCTGATACCTTTTAGTATCTCCAGGGTTCTTCCATGTATACAACCTTCTATCATGATTCTTAAACCAAGTGTTAGCTATGATTAAGTTGTGCTCTGTGCAAAATTCTATCAGGCGGCTTCCTCTTTCATTTCTTACCCCCAATCCATATTCACCTACTACGTTTCCTTCTCTCCCTTTTCCTACACTCGAATTCCAGTCACCCATGACTATTAAATTTTCGTCTCCCTTCACAATCTGAATAATTTCTTTTATTTCATCATACATTCCCTCAATTTCTTCGTCATCTGCAGAGCTAGTTGGCATATAAACGTGTACTACTGTAGTAGGTGTGGGCTTCGTATCTGTCTTGGCCACAATAATGCGTTCACTATGCTGTTTGTAGTAGCTTACCCGCATTCCTGTTTTCCTATTCATTATTAAACCTACTCCTGCATTACCCCTATTTGACTTTGTGTTTATAACCCTGTAGTCACCTGACCAGAAGTCTTGTTCCTCCTGCCACCCAACTTCACTAATTCCCACAATATCTAACTTTAACCTATCCATTTCCCTTTTTAAATTTTCTAACCTACCTGCCCGATTAAGGGATCTGACATTCCACGCTCCGATCCGTAGAACGCCAGTTTTCTTTCTCCTGATAACGACATCCTCTTGAGTAGTCCCCGCCCGGAGATCCGAATGGGGGACTATTTTACCTCCGGAATATTTTACCCAAGAGGACGCCATCATCATTTAATCATACAGTAAAGCTGCATGCCCTCGGGAAAAATTACGGCCGTAGTTTCCCCTTGCTTTCAGCCGTTCGCAGTACCAGCACAGCAAGGCCGTTTTGGTTATTGTTACAAGGCCAGATCAGTCAATCATCCAGACTGTTGCCCTTGCAACTACTGAAAAGGCTGCTGCCCCTCTTCAGGAACCACACGTTTGTCTGGCCTCTCAACAGATACCCCTCCGTTGTGGTTGTACCTACGGTACGGCTATCTGTATCGCTGAGGCACGCAAGCCTCCCCACCAACGGCAAGGTCCATGGTTCATGGGGGGGAGGATGAGATGGCTATCTCTCTAGAAATAACCCAGCTGAAGGCCTTGGAAATCGCCAGTCTTAAACGTGCCGCAAGGAAAATTTCGTGCGAATATTGGTTTGTGTCATCGGTTTACACAGAGAAATAGCCTTGTTCTGCGACGAAGTGATACACTTGCTGCACAGAGTATGCCGACAGATTTAGAGGAAAACTGGTTAACTTGCAGCGTTATGTCATCCAGTTGCGAAAGTGTTACTCATAGCCTTTTCGTCAAACTGGCAATGCTAACGAAACACTAATATTTTTTGACATGCCGAGCCATACGACAGTAGACATAAAAGGGGCAAAACGGGAATAAAAAAAATAGAATAACTACTGATGTTAGCTGTTACAGCCGATGAGGGGAAAATTATCCTCTTATATCAATCTGAAGAAACAAAAAACTAAGCCGAAGAAAACTGTCCTAAGGGCTTAGCGATTCGTTGCCAAGAAAAGGACTACATGAGAACGCAACTGATTGTTCACTAGCTGTCTACTATTTGGAATTGCAGACCTGAGGCTGTGCTTGCTAAGAGCTCTGCTAGTTTTGGATGCTTTTAAGGTGTATCTAACTGATGAATTGAAAGAGAAACTTGTTGCACAAAAGACAGACCTTGCAATGCTCTAAGGAATGACTTCAAAAGTACAGGTGCTAGATGTTGCCGTAAACGAGCTGTTCAAGGACAGTCACCGAAAAATGTATTCGGATTGGCTCCTGGAAGAAGACCATACCCCTGCACCGTCTGCCATTAGTCATCCTCCTGTGCAAGTGATTTCTTGCTTCATGGTTCTCTACACAAAAAAGCCCATCACGAAGGGGTTCAAAAAATGCTTTGCATTTGAATGTGCTGGGTGGAAGTTAGGATGACGTACGGTGGGAAAAAAATGAAGAATTATGGGAGTGTGTGCGAGAATGATCAAGTGAATAAGATAAATTGTGGTACCGGTATTTTAAGTATCAATATGTTGTATATTACAACAAATGTTTCGTATGCGCACCTACGTCTTACATAAAGGTACAAGAAAATTTCTGGCAATTTTTCTCCTCTCAATCAGTGTACGGCTTATTTTCGCGCAATTTTTTTTCTTTATTTCTTCCTCGAAATTTAGGAGTGAGGGGTACATGCGGTGGCGGCTTAACGTGTTAAACATAAGACGTCGTTTAACTTGGTACGTTGTATGTTACATGTGAAGAAAACTCATCAGTAAGTAAATAAATTTTAGGAATTCTGCCATCCAAGTAGTTGAAAATACATTGACCAAAAAGAAAAAAGCAGCAACAAGAGGGAATTGTGCGGAATAAGCGAAAGTTGACAGGCTTGTTTCTACATTTGAGAGATGATGTCTGTTAAACTTTCGGGCCAGTCGCAAAAGAGTGGTCTAGTAGCGCCACTACGAGAATACAAGTCAAGTTTGCTTTAAATAGACGTCATAACGATCGTGCGGATTAGTTACCTCGGAGACTGGACGTTGTGAGTTGATGTTAGTCAGAAGGATATGGCAGAATTGTACCCACTGTACATGATTGCTGGCAGTGATGGTCGAGGGAACGTATGGTCGCAAGAAGACCCTGTTTCCGGACTGCCACGTAGCACTACCGAGAGGGAAGACCATCGTGTTCGGCGTACGGCTCTGGCACGTCGTACTACATCTGCAGCAAAAATTTCTGCAGCAGTTGGTACCACAGTGACAGAACGAACTGTACAAATTGGTTACTTCAAGGACAGTATCGAGGCAGACGTGCTGTAGCGTGCATTCCACTAACTCTAAACCACCACAATTTGCGACTTCCGTACTGTCAAGCGAAAGTTCATTGGGAGGCAGGGTGGAGGTCTGTTGTGTTTTCTGATGAAAGTTAGTCGTGCCTCGGTGTCAGTGATGGTCATGTGTTGGTTAGAGAAAGGCCAGTTGAGGGCCTACAACCAACCTATCTGTGAGCTACAACTGAAGTTATGATCTAGGGCGCGATTTCATATGACAGCGAAAGCACTCTCGTGATTATCCCACGCACCCTTTCTGCAAATCTGTGTGTCAATCTGGTGATTAGAGGTGTTATTCATCAACAGCATTCCAGGGATAGTTTTCCAATGGGATAACGATCGCCCACATACCGCTGTTGTAACCCCTCTACAGAATGTCGACATGTTGCCTTGGCCTACTCGATCACCAGATATGTCTCCAACACCAGATCTGTCTCCAACTGAGCATGTGTGTGACATCATCGGAGTACAACCCCAATGACATACACAACCAGCATTCACCGTCGCTGTATTAACGTACCAACCGCAACAGACATGGAGAAAACTGACATCCGTCACCTGTACAGCACCATGGATGCACGTTCGCATTCTTGCATTCAACATTCCGGCTGTTACACTGGTTACTAATGTACCAGCATTTCACATTTGAAACGGCTTACCTCGCGCTTACATTAACCTGTAAGCTTGCGACCTTAAACACTTGTAAGCTTGCGACCTTAAACACTTAAATAGACAGATGTATTCCAGAAATTTCATTATTCTACATTGAAGATCAACAACGGACTTCATATTTGCGGTAAGGCAACTGCAGGAAAGGCACTATGAGTACGGGAAGGACTTAATCATGGCCTTTTTAGATATTGAGAAGGCGTATGACAGTATCTATAGGGACAAGCTCTGGGATGTGCTGAACGCAAAAGGGATAGATGAAGAGATAAAACGAAAAGTCAGAAAACTGTATGAGGGAAGTGAGAGTTGTGTGAAAGTGGGGAGGGAACGTACTGCATGGTTCAAGCTGGAAAATGGGCTGCGACAGGGAAGTGCACTTTCGCCTTTATTGTTTATTATTGTTATGGATGAAATCCTACAGCAAGTATCAGATGCAATTGGAGATCATAAAATGAAAGCAGTGCTTTTTGCCGATGACCTGATGTTGTGGGGAAATTGCGAGAAGGAGGTGCAAGAGCAGTTAGATGTGTGGGAGGCAACGGCAGCACAATATGGAATGCATTTCTCTGCAAAGAAAAGTGAAATAATTGTCACAACAAGGAAGAAGAATAGGCCAAATGTGGATATAACTTGTGGAGGGGAAAAACTACAAGTGGTAGAGAACTTCAAGTACCTGGGAAGCATGATTGAAAGTAAGGGGGGAAACGCAATGGAAATAAATGAAAGGTGCAGAAAAGCAGGGCAGTTCTTCAGATGCATTAGGGGGCTTATTTGGAGCAAGGAGGTGCCACAGAAATCCAAGGGAATTATATACCGAACCTACTTTGTCCCCATATTGGCATACGGAAGTGAGACATGGGTAATGCACAGAAGCGACAAAAGTAGAATACAAGCTAGTGAAATGAAGTTCCAGAGGAGCAGGTTGAGTGTAACAAGATTCCACGTTGAATCGGGACAAAGGCCCAAGAAAGAATTATTTTTAGGTGTTTCGATATCTTTTTGTCAGTACAGATAAACATGAACACAATTTTAAAGCATGTAAAAGAAAATAAAACACAAATGTGTGTGATTTGTACATCGGACAATGTAAGGTAGGTCTTGGATGGAATGTGACATCTAGTTGGATAGAGACTTAATCGAAAAGTTTAGTTTGGGATATATTTATGCTAACTAGAACTATATTTGATATTGAAGTCAGTGGCGGCTCGTAATCTCACATTTTCAGTTATCTCGGGAAAGGCTCGTTTGGGGATCCATGTCACTGAAACTTGTTTGCCTCTGTACTTTCATAGGTGTCAGTTTTCCTACCGCACTAATTATGATACACCCTGTATACAAATTTCGCATTTGGACGCTTCTGGCGTGTCTCAACTTGGTGCCTAATGAATCCGCTTGCGTCGCTCGGGACTGAAACTGGCCCTGATGGTGACAACGGTTGAGGCATGCTGATGATACGGTTTAAGTTCCCGTGTTGGTAACTCTGCAGCTGACTAGTTTCCAGTTGATGTCGTGAAGTATTGTGTAATATGTTAACCGCAGTACGTTTTTGAGACGCATAATTGTTCAGCGATGACGCTTATTTGCTAAGTACAGACGGTACATAGGCACACGGTGTAGAGTAGGATGACTGGAGGTAGATTCCGTAAATGTGAATCTTATATCGGGCAGAATTCGAGCATAAGGCTAGGCTCTGGGAGCTTGAAGCCTTGACAGTTATCAGCAGGAAGGGGAACGGAAAAATCATATTGTATTTGTTTCACGTACTGTGCCTTTCATTGCGCGAGTGCCAATAATGGGGAAGGTAGGAGCCGATCGCCACATACGCTACGGCCCGTGTCTCGGACTCTGGTTAATGGTGTACCACCTTCAACTAAACTTTCTTTCTTTCTTTCTTTCTCTCTCTTTGTCTTTGTCTCTGTCTCGCACCTCATCCCCCCCCCACCACCACCCCCACCCACACACTCACCCACACACACACACACCAGTTAGGATCGGCATTTAAAATAAGTCCTAGGAAACTGGGGAGTCATTTAGCACTTAAGACTTCTGTCTCAACGGTAAGTTCTTGCAGACCTGCTGAAAAATGCAAACTGAACCCATATAGAATAATGATAGACCATCGACTGGTCGTTTCGAATACTTTTATACTGTTGCTCAGTGTCAGAACTGCAACTGGTTGTTGTACTTCGTTCATAATGGAGATGTACACCCTGAAAAGCTTTTTTTTTTTTTTCAGATGATGCACGGCGTACGGGCGGAGGGTACCACATAGTCATTTCCTTTCCTGTTCCACTCACAAACAGAGTGAGGGAAAAACGACTATATATAAGCCTAAGTACGAGCCCTAGTACCTCTCATCTCATATTCTTGTTCCTTATGCGAAATGTAGGTTGGCAACACTAGGATCGATTGCCATCGGCCTCAAATGGCCGTTCTCCAGATTTCCGCAAGAGAGCCTCGCAAGAAGAGCGTCGTCTTCGCTGCACATTGCCGAATGCTTTCTCTAAGTCTAGAAACGCTATAAACGGAGGTTAGCCTTTCCTTAACCTATTTTGTAAGATAAGTCGCAGGTCATTACTGCCTCACTTGTACCTACATTTTTCCCGAGGTCGGCCTCTACCAGTTTTTCCATTCTTCTGTACAGAATTCGCGTTAGTTTTTTTGTAGCCATGACTTATTAAACTGATACTTCGCTAATATTCACATCTGTCAGCCCCTGCGTTCTTGAGAATTGGAATTATTACATTCTTTTTGACGTCTGAGGGTATTTCGCTTGAGAATTAGAATTATTCCATTATTCTTGAAATCTGAGAGTTTCTCGCCTGTCTCGTACATCTTGAACACTAGAATGGAACAGTATTGTCATGGTTCGCTCTCCAAAGGCCATCAGTAGCGCAGACGGAATCTCGTCTACTTCCTGATCCTTATTTCGAGTTAGGTCTTTCAATGCTCTGTCAAACTCTTCTCACAGTATCATATCTCTCATCATATCATCTACGTCCTCTTTAGTTCTTCTCCCTTGTGTAGACCTTCTATATACTCAATCCACTTTTCAGCTCTTCGTTCTTCATATAAGACTAGTTTTCCCCGTGAACTCTTGATACCCATACAACCGTTTCTATTCTCTCCAAAGGCATTTCTAATTTTCCAGTAGGCGCCATCTATCTCTCCCGTAGTGAAACATGCTTCTAAATCCTTACATTTGTCCACTAGCCGTTCCTGCTTACCATTTTACACTTCCTATAGATCTCATTTTTTAGACGTTTGTATTCCCTTTCACCTGCTTCATTTAATGCATTTTTATATTGTTTCCTTTCATCAATTAAATTCAATATCTTTTGTGTCACCCAAGTACACTCCTGGAAATGGAAAAAAGAACACATTGACACCGGTGTGTCAGACCCACCATACTTGCTCCGGACACTGCGAGAGGGCTGTACAAGCAATGATCACACGCACGGCACAGCGGACACACCAGGAACCGCAGTGTTGGCCGTCGAATGATGCTAGCTGCGCAGCATTTGTGCACCGCCGCCGTCAGTGTCAGCCAGTTTGCCGTGGCATACGGAGCTCCATCGCAGTCTTTAACACTGGTAGCATGCCGCGACAGCGTGGACGTGAACCGTATGTGCAGTTGACGGACTTTGAGCGAGGGCGTATAGTGGGCATGCGGGAGGCCAGGTGGACGTACCGCCGAATTGCTCAACACGTGGGGCGTGAGGTCTCCACAGTACATCGATGTTGTCGCCAGTGGTCGGCGGAAGGTGCACGTGCCTGTCGACCTGGGACCGGACCGCAGCGACGCACGGATGCACGCCAAGACCGTAGGATCCTACGCAGTGCCGTAGGGGACCGCACCGCCACTTCCCAGCAAATTAGGGACACTGTTGCTCCTGGGGTATCGGCGAGGACCATTCGCAACCGTCTCCATGAAGCTGGGCTACGGTCCCGCACACCGTTAGGCCGTCTTCCGCTCACGCCCCAACATCGTGCAGGCCGCCTCCAGTGGTGTCGCGACAGGCGTGAATGGAGGGACGAATGGAGACGTGTCGTCTTCAGCGATGAGAGTCGCTTCTGCCTTGGTGCCAATGATGGTCGTATGCGTGTTTGGCGCCGTGCAGGTGAGCGCCACAACCAGGACTGCATACGACCGAGGCACACAGGGCCAACACCCGGCATCATGGTGTGGGGAGCGATCTCCTACACTGGCCGTACACCACTGGTGATCGTCGAGGGGACACTGAATAGTGCACGGTACATCCAAACCGTCATCGAACCCATCGTTCTACCATTCCTAGACCGGCAAGGGAACTTGCTGTTCCAACAGCACAATGCACGTCCGCATGTATCCCGTGCCACCCAACGTGCTCTAGAAGGTGTAAGTCAACTACCCTGGCCAGCAAGATCTCCGGATCTGTCCCCCATTGAGCATGTTTGGGACTGGATGAAGCGTCGTCTCACGCGGTCTGCACGTCCAGCACGAACGCTGGTCCAACTAAGGCGCCAGGTGGAAATGGCATGGCAAGCCGTTCCACAGGACTACATCCAGCATCTCTACGATCGTCTCCAAGGGAGAATAGCAGCCTGCATTGCTGCGAAAGGTGGATATACACTGTACTAGTGCCGACATTGTGCATGCTCTGTTGCCTGTGTCTATGTGCCTGTGGTTCTGTCAGTGTGATCATGTGATGTATCTGACCCCAGGAATGTGTCAGTAAAGTTTCCCCTTCCTAGGACAATGAATTCACGGTGTTCTTATTTCAATTTCCAGGAGTGTATTACTGCTAGCCCTCGTCCTTTTACCTGCTTGATCCTCTGCTGTCTTCACTATTTCATCTCTCAAAGAGTTAATCGTTTCCTAAGATTCCCTCTGAAACTCTCTATAACCTCTGGTTCTTTCAGCTTATCTTGGTCCCATGTCCTTCATTTCCACCTTTTTGCAGTTTCTTCAGTTTTAATATACAGTTCATAAAAAATAAATTGTGATCAGAGTCCACATCTGGCCATGGAAATTTTTCACAGTTTAAAATATTGTTCCTAACTCTCTGTCTTACCATTATATAATCGATCTGAATCCTTCCAGTGTCTCCAGGTCTCTTCCACGTATACAACCTTTCATGATACTGAAATGAACTGTTGGCAATAATTAAATTATGCTCTGTGCAAAATCTACCAGGCGGCTTCCTCTTTTATTCCTTTCCTTCAGTCCATATTCACCTACTATCGGTCCTTCTCTTCCTTTTCCTACTATCAAATTTCAGCCCCCCTTCACGATTAAATTTTCGTCTCCCTTATTTAAATAATTTCTTTCATATCATCATACATTTCTTCAGTCTCTTCATCATGTGCGGAGCTATCTGGCATATAACGTTGTATTGCTGTGGTAGCTGTAGGTTTCATGTCTATTTTGGCTACAGTAATGCATTCGTTATGCTGTTCTAGTAGCTTACCCGATTCCTACTTTCTTGATCGTTGTTAAACACACTCGTGCATTACAGCTACTTAATTTTCTATTTATCACTCTGTATTTACTTGACCAGGAGTCCCGCTACTTCTGCCACCGAACATTACTGATTCCCATTATATCCAACTTCAATCTAACCAGTTCCATTTTTAAATTTTCTAACCTACCTGCCCGATTAAGGGATATGACATGCCATGCTCCGATCCGCAGAACGCGAGTTTTGTTTCTCCTGGTAACGAGATCCTCCTAAGTAGTCCTGGAGTATGAATGGGGGACTATTTTAATTGGCCGGCCGCGGTGGCCGTGCGGTTCTAGGCGCTCCAGTCCGGAGCCGCGCTGCTGCTACGGTCGCAGGTTCGAATCCTGCCTTGGGCATGGATGTGTGTGATGTCCTTAGGTTAGTTAGGTTTAAGTAGTTCTAAGTTCTAGGGGACTGATGACCACAACAGTTGAGTCCCATAGTGCTCCGAGCCATTTGACTATTTTAATTCCGGTATATTTCACCCAAGAGGACGCCATCATCATCTAACCATGCAGTAGAGCTGCAAGACCTCGGGGAAAATTACGGCTGTAGTTTCCGTTTGGCGTCGCAGTACCATCACAGCAAGGTCATTTTGGTTTATGTTACAGCGTCAGATCAGTCAAACATGCAGACTGTTCCCCCTGCAACTACTGTAAAGCCTGCTGTCCATGCTCAGGAACCGCAGGTTCGTCTGGCCTCTCAACAGATACACTTCCGTTGTGACTGCACCTACGATTCGGCTATCTGTATCACTGAGGCACGCAAGCTACCAAACCGACTGCAAGGTCCATGGTTCATGGGGGGATTGAACCTACCGTTAACAAATCCAACAGCGCATCTCTGAATTGCTTCGATGTGTTCCTTTGATCCGATCTCATGGGGATCCCAAACACTCGAGTAGTACTCAAGAATGGGTCTCACTAGCGCTCTACACGATTTGTCCTTAATACATGAGCTACACGTTCCCAAAATTCTCCCAATAAAGACAAGTCGAGCAATCGCCTTCCCGACTACAAACTTGACGAGTTCATTCCATTTTGTATAGCATCGCAACGTTACACCTAGATATTTAATAGATGTGACTGTGTTAAGCAGCACTTCACTAATGCTGTACTCGAACATTACGGGAATGTTATTTCTTCTCATTGGTGTTAACTTACATTTCTGTACATTTAGAGCAAGATGCCATTCATCACACCAATCAGAAATTCTGTCTAAGTCATTTTGTATCCTCCCTAGAGTCTCTCAAGGACGACGCTTTCTCGTACACATCAGTGTCATCAGCAAACAGTCGTAAATCGCTGTTCATCCTGTTCGCCAGATCATTTATGTACGTAGAGAGTAACAGCGGTCCTATCACACTTCCCTGGGGCAATCCTGGCGATGCCCTTGTCTCTGATGAACTCTCGCCGTCGAGGACAACGTATTGGGTTAAAAAGTCTTCGAGCCACTCACATATCTGGGAACCTAAGCCGTGTTCTTGGACCTTCTTCAATAGTCTGCAGTGGAGCACTTTCCGGAAATCTACGAATATGGAATCCGCCTGTTGTCCACCGTCCATAATTTGTACCATGTCATGTGAGGAATGGGCAAGCTGAGTTTCACCACGAGCGATGCTTTTTAAGTCCGTGCAGATTTGTGAACAGAAGCTTTTCTGTTACAAGGAAATTTATTATATTCGAACTGAGAATATTTTCAAGAACTCTGGAGCAACCCGATGTTAAGGATACTGGTCTGTAATTGTGCGGGTCCCTTCTTTTGTCCTTCTTATACGCAGAAGTCACCTGTGCTTTTTTCTAGTCGCTTGCAACTTTGCCCTGGGCGAGAGACTCGCTATAAATGCACGCTAAAATGGTTCAAATGGCTCTGAGCACTATGGGACTCAACTGCTGTGGTCATAAGTCCCCTAGAACTTAGAACTACTTAAACCTAACTAACCTAAGGACATCACACACATCCATGCCAGAGGCAGGATTCGAACCTGCGACCGTAGCGGTCGTGCGGTTCCAGACTGTAGCGCCTTTAACCGCTCGGCCACTTCGGCCGGCAAATGCACGCTAAGTACGGGGCCATTGCCGCTGCTTACTCTCTGTAAAACCGTATTGGGGATGCTGGACAGTTTCAGAATGCTCACCACCGATGCCTCTATGACAGTATTACGAGGTAAGGAGTTTGACCTACTTGTATGATTTATGAGATAAGTCAAATTATATGAGTATTTTACGTATCACTGTGGATCACTGTTGCAAAAATAGTTCAAATGGTTCTAAGCACCATGGGACTTAACATCTGAGGTCATCAATCCCCTATAGAACTACTTAAACCTAAATAACCTAAGGACGTCACACACATCCATGCCCGAAGCAGGATTCGAACCTGCGACCGTAGCAACAGCGCGGTTCCGGACTGAAGCGCAGAGAACCGCTCGGCCACAGCAGCCGGCTCAGTGTTGCACTTGGTATGCTGTTGTTTCATTCAAAAGTAGTATGCATTTTTGATCCATCCGATGTACTGCTTTCTTCCAGAGACGATGGTTATAGGAACTGAAACCGTTAAAGAATAAAGTCAAATGTGTACATCTGAAGGTCATAAAAATGCTTTTCTTCAAATATTTAACAGATTTAAAAAGTTAACATAATAGATACCTCAAAAAGCCCCTGCTTGACGTGCTAACGGGAGTGTGGTGTGCATTTAAGGCAAGGCGATTTACTGGAAGGGTCATTTTCTGTCAAATCATAATTACTGGTATGTACGCCAACAAATAGCTTTCTTCAGAACCGTACAATAAAAGAAACCCCTCGTAATACTATCACCGACTCCGATGATATGTACTCTGGCGCTGTCCTGCCTGAAACAATCATAGGTCTTTTCGTTAGCTGTCACTTCCCTGAAAATAGCTTCACATAACCATCGGAAGCTATGATTTGGTGGAAAAAGACTGGTCCAATAACACATCATGCACTAATTGCACGCCGCTCTCTTGCTTGCACACCGTGCAAAGGTTTGTATATTACTGACTTCGATTTTCAAATCGCCAGCGTCCACCGTTCAGCGAGTTCACGAGGCTTCATAAATGCAGACACGCTTCATCGGGAAGAATACAAGCACGTCATATCATGCAACGATTACAATAGCCAGTTGCCGTACGAATGTCGAAAAACAGTATCTGAATTAGCCAATCAACGCACTAAAGGACGAAAGTAACTTTCGCATGATGTGTCACTGCCAAGTAACATAGTTCGATGAAATTAGACCACACATAGAAAGAACTGTTACAGTATGGTACAGGAGGTAGCTCGGTACGGGCTTTTGTTGAAGATTCGAGAACATACCTTCCCCGAGGAGTCAAACAGTATATTGCTCCCTCCTACGTATATCTCGCGAAGAGACCATGAGGATAAAATCAGAGAGATTATAGCCCACACAGAGGCATACCGACAATCTTTCTATCACGAACAATACGAGACTGGAATAGAAGGGAGAACCGATAGAGGTACTCAAGGTACCCTCCGCCACACACCGTCAGGTGGCTTGCGGAGTATGGATGTAGATTTAGATGAAAGTAATTGCAGTGAGACGAACAGAAATGACACTTTTATTCACAGACATTTATTATATTGAAGTCTCCGTGTTTATGATGGTCCCCAGGTCATTACAAAAGGTTCTACCCTTGGGGAGTCGCGCAAGTCTCTTTTTGTTATGTTGTTGCCCGCATAGGTTGTTCATGGACGTGGCTCTGTATAGCTTCGAATTCCACTTTAACAGTCAGTATTTCACCATTCTTGTTCGAACGTGGCTATTGTTATGAAGTACAAAAATAAGTTTCTCCACATCGTGTGCTCTTGTTGACAACTGTCTCCCAGGTGATGTCACCATTTCCTTTTCAACTCCGATAGGTAAAGTTTTTTTTCCCAGTATTTGACGTTTATCTGTATTATAAAGTGTTGACATTTTTGATAGCTCTGTATTGGGTTTACATTAAATACTGTACGAAATGCTTCACACTGCATTTATATTACTATTCATTTTTATATTTTCTTTGAATCCTTACAGTCACGATTCTGGTAATATTCCGAATGTCTGTACAAATAAAAGAAGGAATGTTGAGAAAACTGCACATCCACCAACATTGTTGGCTTGGTTTGACGAACTTACTGATGCAGAGGAGAATCTCATCTTCTCCGACGAATCTGAAGGTGAAGAAGACAAAATAGTGCTCAGTGACCATCATTCAGCTTATGAGTAAATGTCACAGGATGAAGATACGATTAGGACACATTCTGTAAGTGATGATACAAATTGATTTTCGACGTATTCCTTTAACGAAAGTCTGAAACTTAAATATACACTCGATATTAACAAATTTCTCTTCTTCAGAAATTATTTTCTTGCCTTTGCCAGTCTACATTTTATATCCCCTGTACTTCGACCAACATCAGTTATTTTGCTGCCCAAATAACAAAACTTATCTAGTACTTTAAGTGTCTCATTTCCTAATGTAATTCCCTCAGCATCACCTGATTTAATTCTACTACATTACATTATCCCGTTTAGCTCTTGTTGATGTTCATCTTATATTTTCCTTTCAAGGCACTGTCCATTCCGTTCAACTGTTCTTCCAAGTCCTTTGCTGTCTGTGACAGGATTACAATGTCACTGGCAAATCTCTAGGTTTTTATGTGTATGAAGATGGTATCTGTTCTTTTGGACATGGGCTCTGTAATAAAAAACTGAGTGAAAGGATCAACAACGAACTTGAACGGATGTTATGTGACGTCCGCAACGACCAAACACAACGAACAAAATGAAAAAAGAAAAAAAAGACGGATAGAGCATCTGCCATGTAAGCAGGAGATCCCGGGTTCGAGTCCCGGTTGGGGCACACATTTTCAACTGTCATCGTTGGCTTATATCAACGCCTGTATGCAGCTAGGGGTATTCATTTCACTGTAATTTCATTCTAACAAGCTGCATGGTCACCAATGCTATCTGTTCTTTTGGACATGTCTGAAAGAATAGATACCATCTTCATATATAAATAAAAATTAAGGCTCACCGGCCATTTGACCATTTGCTTCTGTGCGGATGCACAAACAGTACCCAATTCTTACGGGAATCGGCAAAAAGCCGCGGGTAATGAGTATAACGGGCAGGGGCACTATAAATATAGTGCGGGACAATGAGTTGGGAATGTAGTTCTCACTGGAGGCGTGCCAGAGATAAGTACCTGCAGTCGCACTATCCTCTGTGACCTCGGTGGCTCAGATGGATAGTGTGTCTGCCATGTCAGCAGAAGATCCTAGGTTCAAGTCCCGGTCGGGGCACACAGTTTCAACTGTTCCTGTTGACTTATATGAACGCCTGTATGCAACTAGGGGGTATTTATTTCCTTGTAATCTCAAGGTTTTTATTTCTTCTCCCTGGATTGTAATTCCTACTCCAAATTATTCTTTTGTTTCCTTTACTGCTTGCTCAATGTTATTGTGGTCTTCAGTCCTGATACTGGTTTGATGCAGCTCTCCATGCTACTCTATCTTGTGCAAACTTCTTTATCTCCCAGTACCTACTGCAACCTACATCCTTCTGAATCTGTTTAGTGTATTCATCTCTTGGTCTCCCTCTACGATTTTTACCCTCCACGCTGCCCTCCAATACTAAATTGGTGATCCCTTGATGCCTCAGAACACGTCCTGCCAACCGATCCCTTCTTCTAGTCAAGTTGTGCCACAAACTTCTCTTCTCCCCAATCCTATTCGATACCTTCTCGTTAGTTATATGATCTACCCATCTAATCTTCAGCATTCTTCTGTAGCACCACATTTCGAAAGCTTCTATTCTCTTCTTGTCCAAACTAGTTATCGTCCATATTTCATTTCCATACATGCCTACGCTCCATACAAATACTTTCAGAAACGACTTCCTGACATTTAAATCAATACTCGATGTTAACAAATTTCTCTTCTTCAGGAACGCTTTCCTTGCCATTGCCAGTCTACATCTGATATCCTCTCTACTTCGGCCATCATCAGTTATTTTGCTCCCAAAATAGCAAAACTCCTTTACTACTTTAAGTGTCTCATTTCCTAATCTAATTCCCTCAGCATCACCCGACTTAATTCGACTACATTCCATTATCCCCGTTTTGCCTTTGTTGATGTTCATCTTATACCCTCCTTTCAAGACACTGTCCATTCCGTTCAACTGCTCTTCCAAGTCCTCTGCTGTCTCTGACAGAATTACAATGTCATCGGCGAACCTCAAAGTTTTTATTTCTTCTCCATGGATTTTAATACCTACTCCGAATTTTTCTTTTGTTTCCTTCACTGCTTGCTCAATATACAGATTGAATAACATCGGGGATAGGCTACAACCCTGTCTCACTCCCTTCCCAACCACTGCTTCCTTTTCATGCCCCTCGACTATTATAACTGCCATCTGTTTTCTGTACAAATTGTAAATAGCCTGTCGCTCCCTGTATTTTACTCCTGCCACCTTCAGAATTTGAAAGAGAGTATTCCAGTCAGCATTGTCAAAAGCTTTCTCTAAGTCTACAAATGCTAGAAACGTAGGTTTGCCTTTCCTTAATCTAGCTTCTAAGATAAGTCGTAGGGTCAGTATTGCCTCACGTGTTCCAATATTTCTACGGAATCCAAACTGATCTTCCCCGAGGTCGGCTTCTACTAGTTTTTCCATTCGTCTGTAAAGAATTCGCGTTAGAATTTTGCATCCGTGACTTATTAAACTGATAGTTCGGTAATTTTCACACCTGTCAGCATCTGCTTTCTTTGGGATCGGAATTATTATATTCTTCTTGAAGTCTGAGGGTATTTCGCCTGTCTCATACATCTTGCTCACCAGATGGTAGAGTTTTGTCAGGACTGGCTCTCCCAATGCTGTCAGTAGTTCTAATGGAATGTTGTCTACTTCCGGGGCCTTGTTTCGACTCAGGTCTTTCAGTCCTCTGTCAAACTCTTCACGCAGTACCATATCTCCCATTTCATCTTCGTCTACATCCTCTTCCATTTCCGTAATATTGTCCTCAAGTACATCGCCCTTGTATAGACCCTCTATATACTCCTTCCACCTTTCTGCTTTCCCTTCTTTGCTTAGAACTGGGTTTCCATCTGAGCTCTTGATATTCATACAAGTGGTTCTCTTTTCTCCAAAGGTCTCTTTAATTTTCCTGTAGGCAGTATCTATCTTACTCCTAGTGAGATAAGCCTCTACATCCTTACATTTGTCCTCTAGCCATCCCTGCTTAGCCATTTTGCACTTGCTCAATATGCAGATTGAATAACACTGTGGATAAGCTACATCCCTGACTCATTGCCTTCTCAACCACTGCTTCCCTTTCGTGCCTCTCGACTCTTATAACTGCCATCTGATTTCTATACAAATTGTTAATAGCCTTTCGCTAGCTGTATCTTACGCCTTCCACCTTTAGAATTCGAAAGAGAGTGTGCGGCTCCATGCGTCGGAGGTTCGAGTCCTCCCTGGGGCATGGGGGTGTGTGTTGTCCTTAGCGTAAGTTAGTTTAAGTTAGAGTAAGTAGCGTGTATGCCTAGGGACCTATGACCTCAGCAGTTTGGTCCCGTAGGAACTTACCACAAATTTCTATTTTTTTTCGAAAGAGAGCGCTCCAGCCAACATTGTCAAAAGCATTCTGTAGGTCTACAAATGCTACAAACGTAGGTTTGTGTAGTGGTTAATAAAAAAGAAAAATAGAAGAGAAGAAAAGAAAAGGTTGAAAATGTGGGAAGAAATTGTGAATAAAAAGGGGGTTTTAAAATCATAAATGACCGTGAAAAAGGGAAAGAATGAAATGCAAATCGGACTTCGTATTACAGAAAATCTATCGGACTTCGTAATTCGGAAAAGCTATTGTTGGGGTGGTCCTTGTGGCGTTTCTGAGCAAAAGTAAATCCAATTTCCACTACAAGAATTATTTGAAAGAGAACGGAGACTAACAAATGTGATCAACAGGGGGAAATGGCGTAGATAAGAGTTCATTTTTTACGTTGTTAACATGTCTTCTCTTGTGCGGCGTCCAGGTCTTGTTCTCCAAAAATCTCCTGCTTCATTTCTGCGTGAAAAGTCGTAGCTGCTCCGAAATCTTGCAATAAATTTCATTGTCCAGGAATTACTAATGTATACAAAAACCGTCTTGATATTAAATGCAATGTATTTTACGTTGCTGCTTCCATCCTCCAAATTTCATATAAACTTCCACAATACGTCTGCACATCAATAAGGTTTTTCGTCTTAATCCGACCAAGACTAGCTAATAAGTAAGTTAAGCTTCCGCTCTCAAGAGACAAAAGAGTTACAATTTTAGTACCTTCATTTTCTTATATATTTTCTCTGCCGTCGAGCGTTCATACATCTGCGACAGTATAATTTATATCTGAGGGAACGAGTGTAGCGCGGCGAAATTCAAAGTCCCGCTACATTTGCCTTTCCTTAACCTATCTTCTATGAGAAGTCACAGGTTCAGTATTGCCTCGCGTATTCCTACACTCTTCCGGAATCCAAGCTGGTTTTCCACGATGTTGGCTTCTATCAGTTTTCGCATTCTTCTACAAATAATTTGTTTCAGTATTTTGCAACCGCGACTTATTAAACTGATAATTCGGTAATTTTCACATCTGTCAACACCTGATTTCTTTGGGATTGGAATTATTATATTCTTCTCAAGTCTGAGGGTATTTCGCCTGTGTCATACATTGTGCTCGCTAGATGGTCGAGTTTTGTTAGGCCTAGCTCTGCTTTGTTTGGAATTGGGATTATTATGTTCTTCTTGAAGTCTGAGGGTATATCACCTGTCTCATATGTCGTGCTCACCTGACGGAAGATCTTGTCATGGCTGGCTCTCCCGTTGCTATCAGCAGTTATAATGGGATGTTGTCTACTTCCGAGGTCTTTTTTCTACTTAGGTCTTTCAGTGCACTGTCAAATTCTTCACGCAGTATCATATCTCCTATCTCGTCTTCATCTACGTCCTCTTCCATTTCCATTCACACACACACACACACACACACACACACACACAAACAAACAAACAAACACGCGCACACGAGTAGCTACACATTCTGACTCTCGATATTCATATGGGTGGTTCTCTTTCTTCCGAAGGTCTCTTTAATTTTCCTGTAGGTGGCATCTATCTTACCCCTAGTAATTTATGCTGTTTGTTCTCTAGGCATTCCTGCTTAGCCATTTTACACTTCCTGTCGATCTCATTTTTTAGACGTTTGTATTCCCTTTCACCTGCTTCATTTACTGCATTTTTATATTTTCTCTTTCACCAATCGAATATCTTTTGTGTGATTTCTACTAGTCCACGTACTTTTACCTACTTGATACTCTGCTGTCTTCACTATTTCATCTCTCAAAGCTACCCATACATCTTCTACTGTATTGCTTTCCCCTGTTCATGTCAGTCGTTCCCTAAGGCTCCCTCTTAAACTCTCTACAACCTACATCTACATCTACATCTACATTTATACTCCGCAAGCCACCCAACGGTTTGTGGCGGAGGGCACTTTACGTGCCACTGTCATTACCTCCCTTTCCTGTTCCAGTCGCGTATGGTTCGCGGGAAGAACGACTGTCTGAAAGCCTCCGTGCGCGCTCTAATCTCTCTAATTTTACATTCGTGATCTCCTCGGGAGGTATAAGTAGGGGGAAGCAATATATTCGATACCTCATCCAGAAACGCACCCTCTCGAAACCTGGCGAGCAAGCTACACCGCGATGCAGAGCGCCTCTCTTGCAGAGTCTGCCACTTGAGTTTGCTAAACAGCTCCGTAACGCTATCACGCTTACCAAATAACCCTGTGACGAAACGCGCCGCTCTTCTTTGGATCTTCTCTATCTCCTCCGTCAGACCGATCTGGTACGGATCCCACACTGATGAGCAATACTCTAGTATAGGTCGAACGAGTGTTTTGTAAGCCACCTCCTTTGTTGATGGACTACATTTTCTAAGCACTCTCCCAATGAATCTCAACCTGGTACCCGCCTTACCAACAATTAATTTTATATGATCATTCCACTTAAAATCGTTCCGCACGCATACTCCCAGATATTTTACAGAAGTAACTGCTACCAGTGTTTGTTCCGCTATCATATAATCATGCAATAAAGGATCCTTCTTTCTATGTATTCGCAATACATTACATTTGCCTATGTTAAGGGTCAGTTGCCACTCCCTGCACCAAGTGCCTATCCGCTGCAGATCTTCCTGCATTTCGCTACAATTTTCTAATGCTGCAACTTCTCTGTATACTACAGCATCATCCGCGAAAAGCCGCATGGAACTTCCGACACTATCTACTAGGTTCACACCTCTGGTTCTTTCAGCTCACCCAGATCCCATCCTCTTAAAGTCCTACCTTTTTGCAGTTTCTTCAGTTTTAGTCTACACTTCACAACCAATAAACCGTGGTCAGAGTTCACATCTGCCCCTGGAAATGTCTTAAATTTAAAACTGTTTCCGAAATCTCTGTCTTACCTTTATACAATCAATCTGAAATCTTTCGGTGTCTCCAGGTCACTTCCATATTTACACCCTCCTTTCGTGATTCCTAAATCAAGTGTTAGTTATGATTTTCTTTCCGGAATGTTTATAACATAGTCAGCAAATGGATAAGCAGACATAAAAATCATGGAAAGAAATTCACCAACGGAATGGACACACTAAGCCGTCCTGTGTAGGAGGTGGTAAAATGCAGCTTTACTTTACCGATACCTGATTCAGAAAATCCATGAATGTCTGAGCATCTGTAAACAAAATGTTGAAAAACTGTAGTGGATTATATTAATGGCGCACTGCTCTCAGTCCGACGTTTTCGAGCTTGTGTATCACGGAGGACATTATGCAGACGCACACTGCTTCAGACCAGAGCCACCAGGTTTGTAAATTCAGTATGGACAAATATTAAATTTTTTCGCTTCGACTAACGTGTCTCAAATAAAAAAAACAGAGTTAATATATATGTGTGAATGCATGGTTCAGCGACGATAAGAATTCATAAGCTTTCTCAAGCTCTTAGCCGCTTCAATTTGAGCTTCCGCCCCCCCCCCCTCCCTCTCACCGACTCTCTTTTAGTGATGGAGTATCACCTCGGTTTAGGATGGGGAAGAAAGTCGGCCTGCCACATGGAGGTCCTCCATGGCCTGCCCACTATAAACGTTTAGGGAAAACAACTGACAACCTAAATCAGGATTTTTTTTGGGGGGGGGGGGGGGCGGTGAGCCATCGTCCCCTCGAATGTGATTCCAGTGCAGTGATGGGAAATCCGAGAAGTTCTCGATTCCATCGGATTCACATTCTTCTCGAGAACAGATCTCAGCTCACGGTTTTCGCTTTTCAGTTGTCACTTTCCAGTTCTTAGTTCGTAGTTCTCGTTTCTACGTTAGCGGTTTTCTTTTCTTTAATGTGTATTCGTTCATGTTGGGAAAACAAGACAAATATTCTCGAATTCGTATTTTTTCCAGTTTGTGTCTGATGCTCCTTACTACACGAATTGGGGAAACGTCATTGATTTGTTCGCCTCGTTTATTACAAAGTGAAACGTTTTATTTAAATACGTGTTAAAAAACATGTTCGGCAATAAATTTTATTTGTAAAAGCAACCACGCGGAATAAGGCTACGAAAAGTTCCATTAACTTTCATAAATGATCGTGGAAACGCAAGCGGATAAAATATTTAAAAGAAAAGGTCTGGGAAAGATGATGAAGTTGTTTATGGATTAATAGTAAGGGACGAGACAACAATCTTCGTAGGCGCCCAAAAGTTGGGTAAATTCCGCAGAGTAACGTCACTACGTCGCGTCTATTGTGGCATCGTAAAACTTCACGGGAGCTGCACCTGTGGCCTCAAAGTAGTGTAAGTGATTAAAAAGCGGAGGTTTCAGGTATGAGTCCTGTGCCTTTACTGAGTACAACCTACAAATGTATCAGTATGACTGTGACGACCAACGTCAGATTTAAAATTGATATATTTTTCTATATCTGGAAATCAGTTCTAGTTAAAATAACACAGACAACCTCGTTAGTCCAAAAAGTTTCGAAACTAGATTAATAAAAACAGAGACAAGTTAAGACAGTGGTTTTAATGCTTGAGGTACTCTATATAGTCCTCCATCACTTGTGTACAAACGCACTGAACGTTCATACAACTACGTGAAACTGTCAGAAAAGATCTTTGGGATCTGTTCAATTTGTGCATCACATTCGCATCTTCTTGGGTCTTGGCGAACCATCAGACACCCAAACTGCACTTTGTCGTTTTGTAGTGGGGTGGTGTTGATAGCACAACGTTCACACTTTCATCGGTCTTGGAGACACCATCAGAGAACCAGTCTGCACTTTGTCGTTTCGTGGTAGGTGGGTACTGGTAGCACCAGGTCACGTCACACAAAAAAGTACTGCCTGCGTTTTTCGATCAAGTCGCAGCAGGCGTCCACGTGTCATAGTTTTTGTTGGAGAGTTAAGGTGTGTGGGACAAACTTTGCACACACTTTTCTTCAAAATCATTCTGGAGGAAGCCTTGAACACTTGATTTAGAAACTTTGGTTCATTGCTCCACCGCAATTTGTGACACAAAATTGACACGCTACAGCTATGTGAGTTAGTTACATGTTCCATAGATTATTTGAACTGTTGTTTTGTCAAAATAATGTGCATCGAGTCAGTTTACAGGGGATGTGTAAATGATTAGTGTTAACATTAATGGACAAATTATCATTCTAAGAGGATTGCCCAGAAAGTAATACACCGCATTTTTTCTTCAACAATTCTTTATCGAACATAATGAGAATTACACGCACGAAAGAGTGGTGTTTTATCTATACACCCTGTCAGGTGTGACAGCCGTGGATGGTCTCCCCGACCACTGCAAATCGTGGAGCTCCGCCAAACCGCCTTCTGATGACCTCACCCTCTGTGCCCAATGACTAATTGTACTTCTGTCGACAGCAGATGTACCACAGACTTTGCACAAGCGTATGTGAATATTCCCCACAGTTTCTTTCTCTGCAGTGAGGAATTCAATGACGACACGTTGCTTGTAACGTACATCACCTACAGAGGCCATTTTCATACTGTCCTACAGCTGCACTATCTGCCGGAAGTGACAGAAACTTGGCGTGCTCACTCAGGAGTCTTCAAATATACGAGTACATACGTAACGTTTCGCATTCATAGAATTGTTTTGGCAATCTTCGTATTCCTACTCATGCAACTACACTTGAAAACAAGTTATCTTGATACTGGCCACCAGTTTTTATGAAGAAATTCGTCAGTCGAATAGGAGTTGTCCAGCACAAATGATTTCAAATTAATCCTTGCTTCGCTGCCTGTCAGACATTTTATACAGGGTGTTACAAAAAGGTACGGCCAAACTTTCTGGAAACATTCCTCACACACAAAGAAAGAAAATATGTTATGTGGACATGTGTCCGGAAACGCTTACTGTCCATATTAGAGTTCATTTTATTACTTCTCTTCAAATCACATTAATCATGGAATGGAAACACACAGCAACAGAACGTACCAGCGTGGCTTCAAACACTTTGTTACAGGAAATGTTCAAAATGTCCTCCGTTAGCGAGGATACATGCATCCACCCTCCATCGCATGGAATCCCTGATGCGCTGAAGCAGCCCTGGAGAATGGCGTATTGTATCACAGCCGTCCACAATACGAGCACGAAGAGTCTCTACATTTGGTACCGGGATTGCGTAGACAAGAGCTTTCAAATGCCCCCATAAATGAAAGTCAAGAGGGTTGAGGTCAGGAGAGCGTGGAGGCCGTGGGATTGGTCCTCCTCTTCCAATCCATCGGTCACCGAATCTGTTGTTGAGAAGCGTACGAACACTTCGATTGAAATGTGCAGGAGCTCCATCGTGCATTAACCACATGTTGTGTCGTACTTGTAAAGGCCCATGTGCTAGCAGCACAAGTAGAGTATCCCGTATGAAATCATGATAACGTGCTCCATTGAGCGTAGGTGGAAGAACATGGGGCCCAATCAAGACATCACCAACAGTGCCTGCCCAAACGTTCACAGAAAATCTGTGTTGATGACGTGATTGCACAATTGCGTGCGGATTCTCGTCGGCCCACACATGTCGACTGTGAAAATTTACAATTTGATCACATACTGACGAAACTAAAATGAGCTCTAACATGGAAATTAAGCGTTTCCGGACACATGTCCACACAACATCTTTTCTTTATTTGTGTGTGAGGACTGTTTCTTGAAAGTTTGGCCGTACGTTTTTGTAACACCTTGTATTATTGGACAAATGATCAAAAATTTGTATTGCTGCAATATTGAACTCCTCTCTGGACCACTGAGAGCTTTAACAATATATAATAACGGCTATTTTCCCCTCTAGTGTTGTAGGTATATTCATCCCTGTTCTTCTCAAATTGTGATGGATTATTTATGACAAATTTCATTAGCAAATATATGTACTGTGATGGCGCAGTTAAGACGTCTAGCTCCTTGGAGAGGTATGTACATCACGCCCATTGATGGTTGGAGAGACAAATGATTAAACAAATGAAACCTGTGTAGAGTACAACCTCCAAGGAGAGTGTGTCCTCAACGCCAGGTAATAATGTAGAAGGGTACAGTTTTTTTCTGTTTGTCGATTATATTATTTCCATACCCCCAATTTCACGTACTCACCCATCTGCAGATTATGTTCGTACTTAACCAGTAACAAGCAATCAAGCTTATAAACACTGTCGATATATACTAATAAAATGATATTTATTAAGAAACTTGTACCGTAGCGTTTCTCTAAGACTGGTAAATGTATCCTTAACTTCTAATGAGATATGGAGATACATGAGAGTGCCTCAAAAACTTGAAATATGGACCATAACAGTCAATGAATGACTGAAAAACAGTTTTTTAATCTAGAACACAAACGTAACAGCTAGGACCTTACCTCTTCTTTAAAGTTTGTTGCCAGCTGCTTCTCACTCATGTTAATTAATTGAAAAGCTAATAACATGTTAACAGCAGTCCTAAGTACAGCCAAACTGGCCAGTGAATAGGGAAATACAAGTAACACTATACTTTGGGAACTGTCATGATGAAATAAACCTGTACAATGTTTTCCTTGTGCCTCAAGTAGACACTGTAATTGGTAGGAATGTTTGAAACCATTATATTTTTTTAAATCACTAAAATACAGTTATGATCACTGTCTATGACATATATTTTAAATCCAATGTTATTTGAAAGTACATAATAAAATCTAATTAATATGTGACTCTTACTATGCATTTCCATGCGTTATCCTATTTGCCAGGCTCATTTTCGATAGACTGTTACAGATAATGAGGGAAGCTTTATACCACTTACCATTTTTTTTAAATACTGGACACTAAATAAATCACAGGCATTGTAATATTTTACATTTATAGTTGCTGAGTGCTTGGAAAAGTGAAAATCAATATTAACTACACCCTATCAGTATAAAATTTCAGTTTCAAGGCTGGTACAATGTTACACTGCCATTCAGGGTAACTTGAGACTAGTCTTAAAAAAAGCGAAGAATTTTTCTATATCTAATGCTCTGGGTAAATTTAGATCGTGTCAGAAGGAGATCTTGTGTTAATAAGAAGTGAAAACAAACAGCATTAATTCAGTATTGCAGGTTTACTTTGATATATCAAGATATTGGTATACACCTACCACTGTTCAACTTAAATTATTGTTGGCGGAAGCTTTCTTGACAGCCACCGCAATTAAAGGACAATCACAAGTCTAAAAAGTTGTAGGGAGTTGGAAAGTCTATTGAAACACTAACTAGAAATCACAGAGACAATAAACCCGTTACTTCTAATAAAAAATAATGCAAGTAGGTGGAGCAGCAGCCATTTGAAACAAGAGTAGTACTAGGTACAAAGATACCCTGACGCGAAATTTCACCCTTATTGTATTACTGAAATAAAGTACATTTTTATTAAAACTAGGAAACATGCTAGGAGGAAATCAATTTCGATATTTACGACTAATCAAAAATGGTTCAAATGGCTCTGAGCACTATGGGACTTAACAGCTGTGGTCATCAGTCCCCTAAAACTTAGAACTACTTAAACCTAACAAACCTAAGGACATCACAAACATCCATGCCCAAGGCAGGATTCGAACCTGCGACCGTAGCGATCGCGCGGATCCAGACTGAAGCGCCTAGAACCGCTCTGCCACTGTGGCAGCTCTTTTTTACAGCAACAGCAAGAAAATCAAGCAGAGAACGCAAGTATTTGATACCAACCCGAAAAGGAAACATTTCGACACGTATTCTAGTAGGTGGGTGGACGCACGAACACCGGGGTGGGCTAAATTATGCAATGCGTTGAAGACAGCTCGACGGAGCGTGGTTGGGATGAGGGGGCGTAATGTGCCCATACTGTCGTCGCACCAGTTCTCACCAGAAATGCCAGGGAAGGTGGTGCAGACGAAGTGTAGTAAATAGGTAGAGTCTGAAATCAGGTTTCGTGTTTCCTCGTCGGCAGGTTGGAGGTTATGCAGTTCAGAGAGGTCTAACAGCGAATGGACGGCATCAACTCGTGAAAGGAAATCAGCAACTATATTGTCAGCACCCTTTATGTGTCTGACATCGGTGGTGAACTGAGATATGAAGTCCATGCATCTAAATCGGCGAGGAGGTGGGTCAGCTGGCGGGGGTTGTGGTCCATTAAAACATGGAAGGGGTGTCCCTCAACGTCATTCTTAAAATGCTTGATTGCTTCATAGACCGCAAGCAACTCCCTGTCAAATGCAGAATATTTCCATTGTGCGTTGGTGAGCTTGTGCGAGAAGAACTGCAGAGGCGAAGTGTGGCCATCGATTGTCTGGCTAAGGACAGTGCCGATGGCAGTATCACTTGTGTCTGTGGTGATGAAAACCTGCACATTGGGATGAGGATGCGTGATGGTGCGGGCCTTGGCAAGAAGATTTTTGAGGGCAGTGAAAGAGTCAGTCATAGCAGGGGTCCATGGAACAGGCCGAGATCCAGAAGTGTTGGTGCCTGCCAAGGAGTCCATCAGTGGAACCTGAATATCTGCAGCCCGAGGTAGATGTCGGCGATAATAATTAACCGTCCCCAGAAAGTGCCAGAGCTCTTTGAATGACGAAGGTATGGGTAGGTTTAGTATTGTTTGTACTTTCTTAGGGGGCGGTGACATGCCGTCAGCAGAGACCCGAAAACCAAGAAAAGTGACAGCGGGTTGATGTAGCTGCAATTTGTCCTGGTTGCTTTCGATGCCTGCTGCTGTGAGAGTGTTCATAACAGTTTGCACATGTTGAATGTTGTCCTCGACGGAGGAGTTGAAGACAAGAATGTAATCAAGATATGCAAAGCAGAATTTTAGGTCGATTAGCACTTCGTTGATGAAGCGTTGCCAGGTCTGGGTTGTGTTTTTCAGACCGAAGGGCATGAATTAAAACTGAAATAACCCAATTGGGGTGGTAATTGCTGTCTTCTCGATGTCTTCAGTTGGCATGGGGATCTGGTGGTAGGCCTGTTTGCAATCAATGATAGAGAATGTGGTCGCACCTGCGAGGGAACTGGTAAAGTCGGCAATGTTGGGTATGGGGAGGTGACCATAATTGTTCATGCGTTTAGTCAACGGTAGTCTCTGCACATGCGCCAGGACCTGTCTTCTTGGGTGTCATAAGTATGGGTGTAGACCAGCTACTGGCAGAGTGTTCAATGACGCCGGAGCTTAGTGGTTCAGAAATCTGATTTTTAAGGTTGGAGAGGCGCTCGGCACAAAGTCAATGTGGTTTACTGAAGATCGGGGAACATGGCGTGAGGCGAAGCTTGTGAACCGTGCCGTTGGTGATGACAGAAATGTTGCCGGCGGCATGGGAGGTGGGCAGGCAAGACGTGGTCATGGTGTTCAGCGCCACTCGGTGGATCCGATGGGAGCCGAGGCAGCAAAGTGTCCCAGGAGTCAATGCGACAAGATGGCCGCCGGCCTGAAGTAGTGGCACCGTGGTCGGGTGAGCTCGGTAGAGCTCGTGAGCCGTTAGTGAGTCCATCGTCCGAGGGCGAGGCCAGTGGTGGCATGGTCGCGGGTGAATCGCTTGGCGCGAGTGCACTGTTTGTGTTGTCACTGACAGTCGCACAGCGGCGCACAGGAGCCGAAGTTGCATAGTTTGAGGTGCTGTACGCGAGGGACGAGGTGGGAGCCGTCAGTTCGGGACACGTTACGCTCATCGTGCATGCGCACTTGTGTCCGGCTGAGTGTCAAATGCTGCCATGTTAGGAGGGTGTGGCCCTGTGGAGCTGTCAGTACATGTTATGGTAGTCTTGATAGCACAGTTTCGAGTGGTAGCGGGAGGTAAACACATGGAGGCTCGATTGCTGGGACTGCAAGCAGATTCTGCACACTTACTGACCTTGCTTTGTCCTTGCTGTAGTGTCTGTAATTCCTTTGCTGCATCGGAGAGCTGGAGCTGAGTTTCGTGGAGCCAGAGGGAGAGCTCGAAGTTTTCCTTGCATAGGTGAGCGACGTTTTCAAGTTCGACAAGGCACTTGTGCATTGTTTCTTGTAATGTCGTCGACAGAGACGAGCACGTACGGATGAGATGAGCCTGGACCGATATGTCACGGGGGGGGGGGGGGGGGGGGTCTGCTCGACAGAGCACACGGGAAGTGAGTCTTGGGTGGCTGATGAAACACGGTGTTTTGCACTAGCTCCAGTGAAAGTTTGTGGTGTCGCAAGAAGTCAATGCCTAGTATAGGTTCGTCAATTTCGCACACTAAGAAAGTCCACTTGAGTTTGCAGTTTGTGGAGAGTGAGACGATGTGGGAAGTTGAACCCGAGCATTGTAGTTTAGTTGAATTCACAGCCTGCAGTGAAGTATGATGCGGGCGGATGTTCAACAATGTTAAGGACGTAGGCAGCAGCGAAACATCGGCACCTGTGTCCACTAGGAAAAGGTATCCCAACGAAATGTCTTTAATGTAAAGTCGTCCGCAATTATCTGGTAGTTCCTGGACAGAATGGAGCAGTGGAGGGTGCCTGTCATGTTGTGTGCAGGAGGCGGCACCCAGACCTACCTCCGATTGGCGTTTGGGACATAGCAGGGTGGTCTGCAGTTACATGCCACCTCACCAAACTGTGTGTGGAAGTAACAGTACGGCTAGTGTGGTTGCATTTCCTGTGGAACGTTCATTGCCAGTGGCCGAGGTTCGGTGGCTACAGCAGGCTCGATTGCAGGAGGGGGCGTGACCGTGAGCAGAGCGGGTGGTGTTCCAGTAGCTTGTTTACTGCTTCCCGGAGCGAGTGGAACGGTCGGCACAGTGCGGCCCTGACCGCGTCCGGCCACAGGACGATGAGCCTGAACCTGAGACTTGTCAGGTAGGCAGTGGCTGGCGAAATAGAGCAGGGATGCATCGGGTAGCTTGTCAGCAATTGTCATTCTTTGCTCGACAGGTTAGGGAGACCTCTGAGCCAGAGCAAAGCGGATGTGAGGAGATAGTTTATCTGGCCAGATGGTGAGGAGAGCTGTGTCAGAGAGTAGATCGGCGCTAACCAGGGCACATAGCCATCTCCAGAGCTGAGAAGATTTGTCGTTGCCTAGTCGCTCAACGTGGAGCACTTGCCGTATTGCTGCCTCAGTTGAGCGTGTAAGCTGATGTAGAACTGTCTTTTTGGCTAGAGTGTACTGGGTAGATGAGTCCAGGGCGTCGGTCAGGTCAGCAATCAAGTCCTCCAGGTGGGTGATGAGGCACAGAAACCTGGTTGGCTCGTTGAGTTTGTAATGGTCGAATACTTCGTCCGCAATTTTGAACCAGGTTGTGGCTCTGTCGGGATTAAATGGCGGCAGCGTTGGTAAGCGTTGTAGAATGTTCGGATGAACAGGTTGAGTTGAGTTCATCGGGGCACTGCCTGAAACGAGCTGTCGTTGCTGTAGTATTCCAGGAGAGTGTGCCTCCAGGGGATGTGGCAACGACAACTGTTCGGGTGGCAGCGTGAAGGTGACACATTGTGGTTCAGCACAATCTGTCATGACATGGAAGGCAGACGTGGGTGAGACACTGTAATGTGTCGATTGCGGTTGCGGAAGGTCAACATGTTGCAGGTGTATTCGGATTGACGCGTCTCGGAAGACCGACATGGATGAGGCACCGAGATGTGCCGAGAACGGTAGCAGAAGCTTGACTGGAGCCGGCCTGTGGGCCACAGGTGAGAAAAAGTTCAAAGTGTGAGAACGCGTGTTAGTCCGCATAAAGCTCAACGTACGATCAGAGCTGGGACCACCTGTATTGCAAGGAGGCTGCGGAGGTGCGAGTTGTCCAGAAACACAGTGTGGGAAATGATGTCGAACTTGGGATGGAATGTGTGAATGTTCACTGTTCATAGTCACTCCACTCAAAATGGTGTGCAGACAAGCTGAATGCCGTGGCACAAAACACTGAGGCGTAGCAGTGGGATGGAGGTGGAGGTCAGGCACAGATAACAAGTTATTGTTCCTGTTGCAGGCCGAGGTATTGAAGTAGGAAGGCATGTGCTGATGCTAAACCGAGGCAGGCGCGGGCGTGGTCGGATGCTGAGGAGGTTGACCTGTGAACGAAGCAGTTCCGGCCACATGGCAGGTATCTGTGTGGTACTGCACGGATTGTGATGTGGCAAATCGTTGTCCTGGCGGTAGTAGGTTGTCCAACGAAGCATCTGCAAAAATCAACATTGGTCCCGCACTGCACGGAGATCCGTAAGAGGTAACTGCACAGTCGATGATGGAGGGCACATGTGGTGGGAACAAAGGCGTTTGACAGCCAGATTCATGCACACTCCTAACCTCACTTATTGTTGCAGGCTCAAAAGTGCGGCGAAATCGTGAGAGGCATCGTGTTGCAGTCCTGGTGGGTGTACATCGCTCGCAACATGATGCATGTCGATCACAAAATCCGGCATTAGGCGCTGGGCCGAAGTCATTGTTCGAATGCTGTGTCGATGTAATGCACGTGAAAATAACCGACATGGAGGTCACGGACACAGTAAAATGGCGAAAATGAAGACGTTACAACTCGGGGTCACCAGTGAGGAGACTTACTGGGTAGGTTGCGCCAATAATCACTCATTTTGCAGTAGTTCATTTATTCACCACTTTACACAAGCAAGGCTCACAAAGAACTGGGTATGGCAGAAGAGGCCAAAGATAATCTTCGCTTAGTTCAAAGATGGATGCATCGATGTTGGTGTCAATTTTATCGGTGCCACAAGGTTAAAGAAAGGCAAATCTGCATTTATTAGATTAGATTAATTATTCATTCCATAGACCCATAAAAGAGGGAATCCTCCTGGGTGTGGAACATGTCAGATAGAATTTGTAGATTTAGAGAAAGCATTTGACGATGTTGAACGAACTACACTCTACGGAATTTTGAAGGTAGTAGGGATGAAATACAGAGAGTGAAAAGTCATTTACAATTTGTATAGAAACCAGACCACTGTTACAAGAATCTATGGATATGAATGGGAGGCAGTATTTGAGAAGGGAGCGAGAGAGAGATCTATCCTCTCCCAAATGTTATTCCACCTGTACACTGGGCAACCATTAAAGGAAACCAAGGATAAATTTGTAAAGAGAATTATTGCTAAGGGCTTGTAAATAAGAGGTTTCTGTTTGACTGATGACCATGTTATATTGTCAGAAATAGCAAAGGACTTGGAAATTCTGTTGAATGGTATGAACAGTGTCTCAAAATGAATCAAAGAATGGAAAATGCAGGATGGAATAAGGACAACAATAAGAAAAAGGATACATTGCTACTCACCATATAGAGGAGACATTGAGTTTCAGACAGACACAACCAAAAAGAAACTGCTATACATCTGAACTTTTGGCTAAAAGGTTTCATCTAAAGTAGGAAACACACACACATTCACACAAGCACAACTCACACACCCATGACTATTATCTCTGACTGCTGAAGCTGGACTGCCAATGAAATGAGTGTTAGAAGAAGAATATCAAATGTAGGGTGTATAATAAATATGTATAATAATTGTGTATTATTTACGGTTGTTCAAAGCAGAGATCTGGGAGAAAAAGAGATCCACCAGTAAAATACATAAAGACTTATTAAAGGTTAAGTGAACATTTTACAGACTATGACATGTGAAGCCACAGTATTTAGAAGCGGCAGCAGTCAAACAAGGAGGCCAATGACCAGTGGTGTTTCCACAGCAACAGTCAGCAGTTCAACAGATCAGTGATCAAGCAGATGGGCAATGCTTCCAAGAACAACGACCAGCACAGTATGCACATCAGTGGTCAATGCCCCAGGAACTGTTATCATACTAAATTTACATGTGTGACATGTTGGTGATACAGAGGAAGATAACAGGGCAATGCCTAACCACACTAGCATAGGGATAAAACAAGGGAAGCCAGCACATGTGTCAACATTGGTCACATTTCTGCCCAACATGAGAAGCATAAATCAACGACTGAAGAGTCAGTAACGGCCCTAGAAGCTTTCCGATATTGGCGAAATCACTGAATAAATACCTCCAACAAATGGGCATGAGGGGCTTTTGAGGGGACAAAGAAGAGATGAAGAAACGTCACCTGGATGGATGGACCAATGGTTAGTTAGTGGGTGCCATACTTTGCTACAATGACGTAGCCGCTACACTGCTCAGCAGAAGATGTCAGTACCATGCCAATAAGTCAATGCAGATTACATCCCAGATGTTACTAGAAATGAGTTCATGTGATATTTACCCAGGTAGTTGGTGAGGACAAATGGACTGCAGCCTCCCTAAATGGGTCACCTGTGAAACTAGATGTTGATAAATTCCACCAGAGGACACCGAATCTTAAGGTCATTGGTTCTATTCCGGAACAGGGCACTCCAAATCACACCATAGCCGCTGTTAATAATGCTATGATCACATTCACAAGGAGAAGACCCTGTCACCGCTGCCACAGTTGGCCACAGGTATGGTACTGAATGGAACAGTATGCTGCCTGGCACTATGCTGCAACACGAGCCGTCACCGCTTGAGCGGTCACAGGAATCTGCACGCTACAACTCCGCCCTGCACCACTGCCATGAGGAATTGAATGAGTTAAAACACAATGCATTACTCTGTTTGTTTAAAGGGTCTTGAGTGTCAATAAATGACTGATAGTGGAACCACCAATGTTTCATTTATGCCCCACACACACTGAGCCAAGGGAAGAACCCATTCCACTGCCGACAAAGTGTCGCTGCCCCTCCCACAGTCCCTGACAAAATAATGACCTCTGCTTCCCTATGCCACTGACATTCAATATCTAGTGTCACAAAACCCTGACCTGCTACATTTGGTGTCAGATAACGTTGGTTCTATTTTGAGGTTTACATGGTAGAGAATTTGTGGTTCAAGAGCTTCATGATGGCATCACCAGTGATGGGCCACGAACAACCCACGGACAGTTGATGAAATCCTGCAGCCAACAGACAGTATTTTAGTACATCAGTGAATGTTAATTGGTCCCAGATGTTGTTCCTTTTCAAGTAACATCTTTGTAGTGTAAAAAACAAATAATATAAAGCTCTCATTCTTTCAAAGAAATTTGACACTAGAAAATTTCTTTTCAGATGGTGTTAGATGTTCTTGTCATTTTGATTGGAATTGTAATCAGTTTTCTACTGTTACATGTTATATAGCTGAGTCTATGTTTTTGTGGACATAGGAAGTATATTTGTGGGAAAAACAATTTGATAACAGGAAAGCATTACAATGACAGAAAGTAAGACACAAGTCTGGTGGGAGTCAAGAAAGTACAATGTAGCACAATATGTGCGCAATTCCAGTGTGCCCAGCATGCATACTATTTCCGTCAATGTATACTGGTAAAAAGACTCCTGGAAGCATCACACCCATTTCAGATAGTGAGAGTGGACATTTACGGTCCCTTTAATAAAACACCAGCCAGGAATAGGTATGTACTAACGATTACAGATCATTTCTCAAGATATCCAACAATGGTAATTTTCCCTGATCAACAGGCAAACACTATAGCACAGGCTTATAACTGACCAAGGTAGTAACTTCATGTCCGACCTCATGAAAAAACTTTGCCGTTTGTTGAAAGTATGTAAATTACACACCACCCCATTACACCCACGGGCAAACGGACGGACAGAAAGGGTCAACCGCACTATCAGGAAGATGCTTAGTTATTTCATCAATGACTAACAGAACAATTGGGATATCGTCATTCAATACTGTGTAAGCACTTACAACATCAAAACACACGAAGACATCAGCATGTTGCCTTACAAAGTTATTTACAGAAGGAAGATGCTGTCACCATTTGATGTTATTGGATTGGATTTGGATTGTTTGGGGGAAGAGACCAAACATCGAGGTCATCGGTCTCATCAGATTAGGGAAGGATGGGGAAGGAAGTCGGCTGTGCCCTTTCAAAGGAACCATCCCAGCATTTGCCTGGAGCGATTTAGGGAAATCACGGAAAACCTAAATCAGGATGGCCGGACGCGGGATTGAACTGGCGTCCTCCTGAATGCGAGTCCAGTGTTTTGATGTTATTATCCACAAAGAAGGAAAGAAGGGAGAAGCAGTTAGGAAATTTGTTTGAATCATTAAGGACATTTGGAAAAAAGTACAGAAAGGAAATACCAGAGCATTAGAACAGCAAGAGAAATTAAGCAATGAACATGCTAAGTATCCAGAGTTCAAATTTGGACAATGGGTTTTTCTATCCACTCCCTATGTTGCTAAAGGAAAGACGAAAAAATTGGTGACAAATTACCAGTATCCTTACCAAGTTGTTGAAACCACATCACCAGTTAATGTCAAGTTACAGTTACCCACAAAAACAACTATTGTTCGTGCAAGCCAGTTGAAACATTTTAAAGGAGTAACAGACATAATGCCACCAACAGTGGCAAATACTGTTCCAAAGAGTGCTGGACCACAGAACTGGAAGACTGCTGATCCACCACCACAGAACACGCACTCAGCCCTGTATAACCTTTGGCCATGCACAGTCAAATAAGCATCCACAATACAAGATCTACATTCTAATGCAAATGTAAATAAGCTTTGTATACTACAGATTCTAGCGATAACTTACTAATAGGGAATCAGATACAGAAAAGTGAATTAGCAAAATACATGAAGGGGAATTCTGGGTTTTAAACAATAGGAAGTACCAGTATATGATTAGACACCCTGTTCCTAAATAAGTACAGGTCATTCAGTAGAATGTATCGATAAGGATATCTAGGTCATATAAAGTGCACAATAATTTTTCTTTTGCCATGAAATGACAATTATGTAAAATGCACTTAGCAGTACTACTTTCCAAATTACAGCTATCGCTTTCTACGACAATGGGGTCTGACATCGTTGTAGCACTACTTTTCTTGTTTGCAGGTATGAATAACATGAGCTATGGATTACAGGTGCACCAGTTGAGGAGTGGTGCCATTTTTGTTAGATTGGACACAATGGTACTAAGTAATCATCAGTGGACAATAGTATTGGAATATAATATATGGCAGATACGAAATGAACTTAGAAGGCTGGAACTAGAATTTAGTACCTTACACTCAGTAGCAATTCAAAGTGGAGACATTTGATGAGGTAGCAAGCGAATATAAAACTCTGTAGTACTCATAAGACCAGTTACAATACCAGTTGCATCAAATAGAAGGATTAGTCCCACATACAGTTAAATGATTTAGCGAGGGTGGATGAATGCAGGTGGTAAATTATTTAAAACCATGGTCGGCATAGCAGACAATGACAATATCACGCTGTTAAATAATACATTTCAGGACGTTACAGTTGCATTCCTAAATGAAGCCTTGAATGCAATAGACAATAAAGAACGTATCTCAGCCATATTTCTAGACCTCTTTAAAGCATTCAGTGTCATCAATCACAACATCTTGCTTCAGAAACTTGAATCTGCAGGTATTAGGGGCCAAGCCTATGAATGGATAAAATCATATCTCCAAAAAAAACAGAGAGCAATTAGTTGAGCTTACTATCCAAGAAGGGAACAAGATAAAGTCCGACCGCTCAGAAAAGCAGAGCATCAAGTATGGTGTACCACAAGACTCCATTCTAGGGCCAGTTCTGTTTCTCCTCTTTGTGAATGACTTGGAACCTACTAGCCAATTCCATAATTACATAAAATTTGCAGATGACACAAATGTGATAATAAAAGGAAGGACCAAAGAAGAATTACTACACGAGATTAAAAATTGTACCACCCACATTACAAACTGGTATTCTGGAAACAACTTAGTAATAAACACAGAAAACAGTTACAATGGGTATACACACAGTGCAAAATAAATGTCCACTAGCACCAGACATAGAGTTGTTTACTAGAACCCTCAAAAATGTAAGCTCTACAAAATTTCTTTGGATATGGATCCATTTGCTATACTATCAAAATTCTTTCTGATTGCACATTGAAAGAGACACTAAAAGATGTATACTTTGCCCAGGCAGAATCCTTACAGCGATAAGGCATAATCTTTTGGGGAAATGCATCTGCTAGCAAAAGTTGTTTTATATGCCAAAAGAGAATTGTAAGAGCCATAGAAAATGCTGCATCAAGAAACTACATATCCTTCCACTACCATGTTGTACATTTTACTAGTAATCATATTTGTAAGGAAAATCTTAGAAAATAGCAACAATCTTGTGTCAACTAACCAGAGTATCCACCTGTATAACACAAGGAGAAAGCAGGACATACATGTTCAACATGCACACACAACACTAAAACAGAATGGACCACTGCAAACAGGAAACAGACTATACAATAAGCTACCTACAAACATTAAAACAATAAAAGACACTTCAAAATTTAAAACTGCTGTCCATAAATATTTATTGCAAAAATGTTATTATAGTATAGATGAATATCTTGAAACATAAAAATTTATTGCCAAATACTTTTAAAAAAATTGAATTACTTGTGTTAAAGATAATATATGGAAGCTTAATATTAAACCTAAATCAATGTAAATATTCTTGTATGATTTAAAAACATGTATTGTAAATCACAGTGACTTGTCCAATATCATATTGTGTACCTTGTACAACAAATGATCAAAAGGACCAATAAAAATGTAATGTTACAGCAGTCTCAACAAGGCCACTATTGCCTGGCACACCATGAGGTTAAATGACTTAGAACAAGCATTACTCAATAACACCAAGACCATTAGGAATGTTACGCCAGAACTGAACAAGTATATCCAAGCTATCATCGCAGCATTGAATAACGATTTAAGGACAATACAAACCAGATTAGATATAGAGGATAAGATGATCTCAGTAGCAAGGTTACGTTGATTACTCACAGATCAGTTTGTGGATGCGTGGCTAACAGCAGAGGGTCTCAAAGAAGCCATCCATCATGCAGTAGAGGGATATTTACTGCCAATCTTACTTTGTCAACAAACTTTATATATCTGTATTGATGTCCGCCCCCAGTAGGTGAGTGGTCAGTGCGACAGAATGTCAATCCTAAGGGCCCAGGTTCAATTTCTGACTCAGTCGGAGACTTTTTCTGCTCAGGGACTGGGTGTTGTCCTAATCATCATTTCATCCCCATCGATCACAAGTTGCAGAAGTGGCATCAAATTGAAAGCCTTGCACCCAGCGAACGGTCTACCCGACGGGAGGCCCCAGTCACACAACATTTACATTTACATTTTTCTGTATTGATTCGGATCCACAAACAGTAACTGGAGTTACTACAGTTAATCTTCCTCCAGATAAGGAACACTTGCTGCAGTATTACCACTCAGCCAACGTACTAATAGATATAGATAACGTAAAATTACAAATTCATATTTCCTTCCTGGTGACTGGCAAAACTGATGTCTATGACTGTTATACAGTGCACTCCTTCCCAGTGAAATGGGGCCAACTTAACAAATTGGTACAATTCTGAACAAGTCAAATATTCCCAATCTCCAAAACATCAAATGCTACTGCAGTAGTGACAGGAGTGGAATTAAGTAATTACATGCATGAGCGGTTTACCATATGCCCATCATGTGTCACTGAAGTGAACACTTATAATTGTCAATCCCAGCCATTTTCTGAGCAAAACAAAGCCTCAAACTGATATACTAACAGCTACACAATATTTTTTGAGCAAGTAGGAGAACAAAGGCTTTACGCAGTTAACAAACCGACCAATATCTTTGCCACACTGTTTTGACATTGGTGTTGCTACTACAACTGAACATGTTGAACTCTCCAGTAGTGGACTGATGGTTAATGGTACATTATGTTCTCTCTCAGGTGTGAAAATTCACTTACCCGCAACCATAACTGGTTTGACCATTGTATCCTCATCATATCCACTAATTTACTGGCCAGAAACACCTAATCAACTACTGGCTCCTCAAAATTTGTCTTTCCTAAACAACTTCCTTGGTTCCTCCATTCAGCAGTCATTAGATGTTCTTATCACTGCACAACAAGGCAAGATTGATGCCAATATTATGAGCAACATATAGTACAGTTGAAAGATGAACATAAAATATGACTTATGTTATTGGGCACAGGTGTTACTGGAACCTTCTTGTTCATAATCATATTTTGTAATGCTTTCCTGTGTGTCAGATGAAAACCCAAGACACACCATAACATAACACTACACCAAATTCCAGTTGAATAGCTATAAAAATCCTAAGCATACACATGTACTGCTAAAATGTACGTAGGGATAATTGCTGCTTGCTACTTCATTGTATTGTTACTAATCATCATTCTACCTAATTTCTAACATTATTTTCAGAATTTTTCTTAATGCTGATATATTTCAAGCTGTTAGAGAATGAATATTTTATATAATTTGCCTAACAGACTAAGGTTTCCAATTTGTTTTTGTTTCTTGTTTGTTAGTCATTTGTAGATGGATCTAGGAGAAAATTTGAGGGCGAATTTTTCTGGATAGGGAGGAATGTAAGCTGTATAATAATCATGTGTTATTTATGGTTATTCAAAGCAGAGATCTGGCAGAAAAGGAGATCTAGCAGAAAAATATGTAAAGACTTGTTATAGGTTAAGTGAACATTTTAGAGACAATGACATGTTAAGTCACAGTATTAAGAAGTGGCAGCAGTCGAACAAGGAGGCCGATGACCAGTGGTGTTTCCACAGCAGCAGTCAGCACTTCAATAGATCAGTGATAGAGCAGATGGGCAATGCTTCCAAGAAAAACGACCAGCGCAGTATCCACATCAGTGATAAATGCTCCAGGAACTATCATCATACTAAATTTACATGCGTGACGTATCTGGCGATGTGGAGGAGGACAACAGGGCAATGCCCAACCATGCTAGCACAGAGATAAAACAAGGAAAGCCAGCACGTGTCGACATTGGTCTCGTTTCTGCCCCTGCCCAGCATGAGAAGCACAGATCAATGACCAAAGAGTCAGTCACAACCCTAGAAACTTCGTGACATTGGTGAAAACACTGAATAAATGCCTGCTACAAATGGGCATGAGGGGTTTTTTGAGGGGACAAATAAGAGATGATGAAATGTTGCCTGCATGGAAAGACTGATGGCTAGTCAGCAGATGTCATACTTTGCTACGACCATGTAGCTGCTTTGCTGCTTGACAGAAGGTGATGTCAGTACTGTGCCAATAGGTCAATGCAGATGATGCCATCCCAGATGTTACCAGAAAGAAGTTCATGTGGTACTCACCCAGGTGTCTGGTAAGGACAAAAGGACTGCAGCCTCACCAAATGGGTCACCAGTGAACCTAAGGTGTTTGAACTCCACCAGAAGATGCCAAAACTGAGGATCACTGGTTCGATTCTGGGACAGAGCAGTCTGTGCCATGTCATAGCTGATTTTTAATAATGCAACAAGCACATTCACAAGGAGAAGACCACGCTGCCGCTGCAGTGGGTCATGGGTATGGTACTAAATGGAACAAACACTGCCTGGCGCTCCATTGCAACACTAGCTGTCACCATATCAGCATTCACTGGAATCTGATTGGTACAACTCCACACTGCACTGCTGCCACAAGGAATTGATCAAGTTAAAACACAATGCATTACCTTGTTTGTTTAAAGGGTCTTATGTGTCAATAATGACTGATAGTGGCCCCACCAGTGTTTCACTCACACATCATGCACTGAGCCAATGAAAGAACCCATTCCACCACACACAAAGTGTTGCTGAGCAATCCCTGACAAAATAATGACCTTTGCCCCCCTGTCACTGACACTCAGTATCTAGTATCAAAAAATCCCGAACTGTTACACAGCAAAAGTAGAACAAGGATAATGGAATTCAGTCAAATTAAAGCAGGTGATACTAACAGAATTAGATTAGGAAATGATGAACTAAATGTAGTCCATGAGTTATATTATTTGTGCCACAAAATAAGAAATGATGGCTGAAGTAGAGGGGATATAAAGTGTAGACTGGCAATATCAAGAAAAGAATTTACGAAGCAAAGAAATTTGCTAGCATCTAATACCAATTAACGCATTGGTTGGTTGGTTGATCTGGGGGAAGGAGACCAAACAACGAGGACACCAGTCCTCTCAGGTTAGGAAAGGATGGGGAAAGAAGTCAGTCATGCCCTTACAAAGGAACCACCCTGGCATTTGCCTGGAATGATTTAGGGAAATCACAGAAAACCTAAATCAAGATGGCTGGCTGGACACGGGCTTAAACTGTCATCCTCCCGAATCCGAGTCCAGTCTGCTAAGTACTGAGCCACCTCGCTCAGTAGTTTACGCATTAGGAAGTCTTTTCTGAAGCTATATTTGTCTTCTATGGAAGTGAAACATGGACAATAAGCAGTTCAGATTACAAGACGATAGTGCTTTTGCAAAGTGTTGCCAAACAAGAATACTGAAGATTAGGTGCTAGTGAATAAATTGTGGAAAAATGAAATTTATGGTACAGCTTGATTAAAAGAAGGGATCAGTTAACAGAACACATCCTGAGGCATCAATCTGATGATGGAAGCGAATGTGATGGGAAGTCAGATAAATACTGTAAAGGAGACCATGGCTCGAATACATAATCAAGTTCAAATGGATGCAAGTTGTGGTACTTATGAAGAGGCTTATACAGGACAGACTAGCACAGTACAATGTGTAAGTCAACTGACAGAATTCTAGATTTAATATATTATGATATTTAATTGCCATGTTCTTTGTATAACAACCCTGTGATTTGATTAAATAACATATTCATCATACAGGAATTTTATCAATTATTTGTAGTTAATGATTTCCTTTATTTGTAAATCATGGCACAATTATTTTAAATTATTATCTTAACACATATTGTTTATAAGTTATTACAAGTTCTTTTAATAATCTAATAATCTATTGTTATTGGATTTGAGTGTTTTAATAATTGGTGACACAAAATTAATACTTATTCCGCAATAACTAGTTATCAATCTGCAAATTTGGGAGATAACAGTGGCAGTACCTACAGGGTGTCCAGTAGAAGAGTCCCTTGTTTCAAAATTAAATATATGGAAAATTAAGATCAACAGACAAGTGTAAAAAACGACATGTTTATTGTGAAAGCTGTAATTTTATACAGAAGTTTTGAAATTGTTTGAAAAGCTACTACAGCAGGAGATAGTAGCACAACTTTGGCAACCACTTAAAGGACTTGTCGTAGGCCCAAGTTAACCACAGGTGGCCTCCTTTTGGCGCCACCACAGTAAGAGGTGAAGTGTACCACCCCCACTTCATAATTTCTTTAAGAATTCCAACCCTGTGTGAGAACTGAGGCACGTGGATACAATTGCAGAATTATGCTGTTCCCCACAGCAAAAAAGAAAAAAGTCAATCACTATTGGTGACAGTGCCCAGGCGCTATTGCTGCAGAATTTAGGAAAGAGAAAGATGTGGAAGGACAGAATACAGACCTAAAAAATGGTTTTCTAAATACTCAAGGACTGAATGACAAGGAACTGGTACTAAATGATTTTTCATCTGTGAATAAATTTGACTTGTTGTGTTTAAGTGAACATTGGGCCACTGAAGCCGAAATTCCATTCTGTAAATTAGAAAATTATAGTCTATTAAACAGTTATTGCAGAAGAGTCCACATGAGAGGTGGTGTAGCAATCTATGATGACACATCAGTGGACTGCTTAATTGATACCTTAGATTTAGATTATCTATGTGAAGAACTGAATTTTGAGGCCACTAATATAGTTATAAGTAGTATGGAACTAATAGTAGTATCATTGTACAGGTCTCCCAGTGGCATTATTAGTGTTTTCTTAGAAAAATTGGACATCCTGTTATGTACACTTACTGAGAACAAATTACCAACTATGACATTGAAATAGGTGGTGATCTTAATTCAGATTTTAACGTGTTGACTGATAAACGTAGTGTTGGTGACCTGAAAAACCTATTGCGACAGTTCAATGTACAGTAAAACCTACCAGGGAACTAGCATGTTTAGACAATATGTTTGTTAACTTTAAATATGTCCAAGATCAATGTGATGTAATAGTGTTCCCTTTTTCAGACCACAAATCAGTGTACTTAATATATGCAAATAGGATCAGCTCTGTCACTCCTAGTGATGCACCATCCAAATCAAAAATTGTGACCACTAGGCCAATGAGTGAAAGAAAAATTGATAAGTTTAAGAAATCTCTTGCAGATACGGCTTGGTTTTTCCAGAAAAATGATAGTAATATTTGTGCACCAAAAAATGCAACAGCTAAGATAATATTTAAACACTTTTTTAACTCATTTCTGCAAATATTCAATGACAGTATTCCCATCAGAAGATGCTAGATAACAGATAGTGGCTATAAAAAAAAGGGGGTCAAAAAAGAAAAATTCTTGGTACACAAAAATGCTGTCCGATATGAAGGGACTTGTAATGACTCTGCTAGATATATACAAAAATACTATGACTGATAATGCAAAATCCTCACATGTAAAATGTAGAAATGATTATAAAAAAGCAGTTATTGAAGCAAAAAAGGCACACAATGTCCAATGCATTGAGAGCACTAACAATAAATGCAAAGCTGCTTGGAATATCATAAACAGCATTGTGAAAGAACAACAAAAGGTCAAACTCAGCATCTCTTCACAAGATTTCAACGAGTATTTTATTAAATCTGTGGAGGAATCAAGCAATTGTATTAGTAAGCCTAATGTAAGTGCAGCTGAACTATTAGAAAGAAACTATCATGGAACAGCCTATGACAATATTCTCACTTTCTCTGAGGTCACACCAGCTATTATTTTAAAAATAGTTAGGAACTTCAAGTCATCAGATAGTGTTGATATTTATGACATGTCATGCAACTTGCTGAAAAAAAAAATTGATTCTATTGTGTATCCATTGACCCACTGCATAAATAAATGTATATCAGGGGGCTACTTTCCAGAGGAGCTGAAACTATCTAGGGTGATCCCTGTCTACAAAAAGGGTGACAAAGACAACCCAGCAAGCTTCAGACCAATATCAATTGTTCCAGTCTTGGCCAAAATAATGGAATATATCATATACCATCAGTTGTAAACCCATTTCGAAAAACTTGGAATATTTAATGAATCACAATATGGATTTAGAAAAAAATTATCAACAGTTGTTGCAATAGACTCCGTAATTAAATATATACTTAGAGTGTTTGAGGAGAAAGGCTATGCTCAGGCCACTTTTTGTGACCTGAGTAAAGCATTTGACTGTGTAGGATACGATACACTGCTAGCGAAACTCCATTTATGTGGCATCAGAGAAAACAGCTTAAAACTACTAACATCGTACCTCCAAGACCATAGGCAAGTTGTGTGTATTGGCTCAGAAAAGTCTGCTGAGAAACATACTAAGATGGGAGTTCCGCAGGGCACATTTTTGTTTTTGGTTATGATAAATGACTTACCCACCTTTATAAGTTCCAGTACGGTCCCATTTGCAGATGACACAACCTTCCTAAACTACAATTATGACCTGAATAAGCTAAAAGATTCTGTGGACAATACACTTGACCAAGCAAAATATTGGTTTAAGTCAAATGGTTTTCTCCTGAATGAGAACAAGACACAAAAAATGTTATTTAGCCTAAGGGACAAAAGCCCTGTTAATGATCCCAGCTACGTAAGGTTCTTGGGGATATACTTAGACAATAAATTGTCCTGGGAACAACACATAAAATATATTAGTATCAAATTGTCTAGAGTAATTTATTTATTAAGATGTCTTATAAAATATGTACCAGCAGCCTATGTTAAGACTTCGTATTTTGCATTCTTCCAAAGTATTGTGTCATATGGACTTATTCTCTGTGGAAACTCAAACCATGTTCAAAACATATTACCTCTGCAGAAGAAAGCAATCAGAGTCATTACATGTTCCCAGTGTAAAGCACATTGTAAGCCCTTGTTTGCCGAACTCAAAATAATGAGTGTTATAAATCTGTACATATACCAAGTGTTAATCTACACAAAAAATAACCTACATAAAGTAAAACGTAGAAATAATATTCATGGTCACAACACAAGGAAAAACAAGTCCATATATACATCATATTGCAGACTAGCAAAGACAGTCAATGGCTATGAGCTAGTGGGCCATAAACTATTTAATAAGCTTCCGCAGACAGTACAAGATCTTCCAGTGTGTGAATTTAGGAAAACATTAAATAAGTGGCTTGTTGCCAACCCCTTTTATGAATTAAAATAATTCTTTGACTGGGACATTGAATTGTAAGTCAGTAATGCTTTAGTATTCTGTTTATTAATGTAACGATTGTTCTGTACAAAAATTTGTCTATTGTGCAAAAATTTGTCTATTGCTGTAATGGCCTAATGATAATAAAATTATCTATCTATCTATCTAGCTCCCTTGAAAAGATGTCCCAGAAACTTCATTCACAACAAGCCGAGCTAGCAAGCTGATTCTGTAAGGCTGCAGAAGTGCAGACACCTTTTGTTTAGTAAAATGTTAGACAAGAAATTAGAAGCCCAAGGCCAGTTGTTGGAAAGGATGTTGCTACAAAATGCTGAAATATTAATGAAACAAAATAGTAGGCTTGATGTGTTCCAAGAGCAAGTGAATAATGTAGCTAACAGGGTAGATGAGCAGAGAGGTGCTACTGAAATCTTGCTTGAATAGATAGGTGAAATTCGGGTGCAAATTTTGGGGCAAACATTGCAGCTTACAACTATGGAATCTGAGGTCGAAGGATCCAAGAAAAAATTTTAGTTGAGCCTAAGTTCTGTAGAAAAGTAGTAAGTGAAAAGGTCCAAAAGCAGTGTGAAGCATTAAATGAGAAACTATTTAGTCATATATCTAAAAACAAAGATGATGTGACTCACCAAATGAAAGCGCTGGCAGGTTGATAGACACATAAACAAACACAAACACACACAAAATTCAAGCTTTTGCAACCAACAGTTGCTTTATCAGGAAAGAGGGAAGGAGAGGGAAAGACAAAAGGATGTGGGTTTTAAGGGAGAGGGTAAGGAGTCATTCCAATCCCGGGAGCGGAAAGACTTACCTTAGGGGGAAAAAAGGACAGGTATACACTCGCACACACACACATATCCATCTGCACATACACAGACACAAGCAGACATTTGTAAAGGCAAAGAGTTTGGGCCTTACATCGACAACCATGCTTGCCACCTGCGTGATTCCCTTATCAACTATGGGGGTTCACTATTTTTAATGGGGGCCGGGAGGGGTGGCACTTCCTGCCCCGCGGCCGTTTCCCGAATTCTGTGGTTGGTTTGCATTTCGCCTGGAATTTGCAGGCGGTTGTGGCCTACTATTTGGACAATGCACGCTTTGGTGACCCATATTCCTGCACTGATGACAATATGGTATGCGACATTGCTCTGCCACATGTCCTTGTCTATTACAGCGCCCACACTTAGTATCGTTCAAAAAGACACGTCGGGGCTCGCATTGCCATGCGGAGACGGCCACACATCGGCTCGCCTCCTCTCTGAAGAGTGCTAATCGCACGGCTTCGTGTAAGGTGCGGGGGGAAGCTACCTTGATTTCGCCCCCTATTTGAGGGTTTATGCCACGAATAAACACGTCTATTGCATGACATTCTGATTCTTCCAACAGAACCTCATTACGAGCAGAACTGGCACTTAGTGCATACGTGTGGCATGCGACGCTTCTAATCCTGTCCGCAAATGTTTCTAAATCTTCACCCGCTTTTTGCTTAAGGGTGGAAAGCAAGTCGCGATAGTAACTAGTACCACGTTTGTCTGTATACCTTTCAATCAACTTTGTTGCAAGGGACTGGAAGGTAGGGGCATTTTTCAAGCTCTCGACCGACTGCACGTAGTTCTGCACTTCGCCGGTGAGTTTCATTTTCATCACGTTTAAGAGAAATTCATCTGGCCAACCGCAAAGCTTTCCGATGTCCTGGATATTCTGGACAAGCGTTTGAATATCCTCGTGCGGCTTTCCAGCGAACACCGGAATAAACGCTACTGCTGGGAAGCTCTACACCAAAGTAGAGGTGGCTACTGCCACAGGTGATTCTGCACTAGTGAGTGGTGGAATCACCTGCTTCGGCTGTTCTTCCACTAGCACTGGCTTAGCAACATTAGATTGCGGAGAAGCCATTTTAAGATCATCTATCTGTTGCTTAAGCTCCGCGTCAGTTAGAATTAATTGATTTAACTGGGACTGCAGCGCCAAGAGGGGATCTTCATCCGCTCCCGCTGCTCCTGCCTCCGATTGCTGCCTGGTGATCGGCATGTTACAATAGTGTGGGCATCTACACCACCGTAGCGTCACTAGCGACTTACATTATTTGGTGGCGTGCAGACGACGGACGGAGGCGGTGTCGACGAGCGGCGGCAGGCGCGGTGATCACGCGTGGGCACAGCAGGCAGCGGGCGACAGCACGGACAGCTGCGATGGCGGGGCTGCGCGAGGACCGCACCCCGGACCCTGGCGCAGGCGGTGACCCGTGGCAGCTACGGACAGCGGCGGCGTCGGCGTCGGCGTCGGCGTGCGGGACTGCATCGCGGACCCTCCTCGGCTCGCGTCCGGCGGCGAACTGTGTCACACTTGTGGCGCGCTAGTGCGCGGCCATGCACATTCTGCAACGCAGGCGACCGGCTGGCACGCGCATGGCGCGCTGCAGCCTCGCCACATTCAGTCTAGTTTCCTTTACTTACTCAGCCTCGGCCCCTTCGTAGTACTCATACTCAACTGATGAGTTGATTTTACAACCGTAAGGTGGGTCGCATCCCACTTCTGACACCATTTGTTCGTCAGGATAGAAGTCAGGAGTGGAGGGCGTTGTAAAATGAAAATTAATTGAGTGGAATGGACCCAGTTTATTCTTGTAATGATGGTACAGTGGTGCCTACGTAGGGCTGAGCAGCCCCAAGAGGGGTTGCCATCTGCTAGGCAGAGGCTAGAGGAGCGACTACTCGGGGCCGAGGTCAGAAGCTAAGAGAGCGCGGAGCTGTTTCCAAGCCGCCCTCGCCACTCCCGGCCGCGTCCCCACGTGATCACATGATCAGTCTGGAGGATTGATTCCGCCAACACGCCTTGCTAGTAGCGTACCCCCGTCAGCGCAACCAACCTGTGGGACTTGAGTCTGACCGAGGAGCACGTGGCAGGAATGTGCTGACCATGGTCTTCCGGCCAGCACCTTCCACCACAGTATGCCCAAGCCGGCTACGGCCGAACATTATGCATTGAAAATTTATTTAAATAAAATTTTGTCGGCAATGATCCCTCTTGGGGGGTCTCCTCCCTGCACAGTAGTGAATAACACTCAGGTTAAGATATGATCATTGTCCAGTGAGATCTTGCCAAGAACTGTATTCACAATTTAGGTTTATACAGCGCTTAGCATGAAATACGCTCAGGAGACACCGAGAAACTTTTTAAGACATTTTATTTCACAATGCAACACAGATCTTTTGTCGTGAAAGTCAGAATAACAGTGGGTCCCACCATTCATAATTCATCTGCTTATATACATTTAATGACAACTGGAGCATTATTGATTTTACAGTTTACAATTAAAAATCATCACATCTAGTTAAATTAAAGACAGTTGGAAATGTTGCAATTGCTATCATTTGAACAACATACGCAATGAGTCCAAAGAAAAAAGTTATCACTTTGTGTAATTTTGTTAATTACACAATAAATAAATTAGGTACAGGAATTCTACCATATTTTAGGCATTTTATTGAACAGGCCATTTTATCAGTATTATCAGAAGTTCTGAGATTTAAACAGAAAGTAGGTTTTAATCATTTGTTTATAGTTTCTGAATGACAATAATGCATAAAGTTTCAAAATTATTTCAAAACTTCAGTAATATTGGCACATATTACGTTGATCATACAAATGAATATTAGCTGTAAATAAGATAAGTTAAACATTGTGTGAGGTATTTTGGCTGACAATTGAAAATTAACACCTCATAAAAACATGATTTCATAATCCACCAATTACAACTGAATGTGCCAGCTTCAGATTCTTCTACCAATTAACTGTGTTCTATAGCCTTGATGCTTTGCCGCTTCAAGGTCATTCACACTGAGGTGACAAAAGTCATGGGATACCTCCTAATGACGTGTCAGACCTCCTTTGCCCTACATAGTGCAGCAGGTCGACATCGGATGGACTCAACAAGTTGGAAGTCCCATGCAGAAATATTGAACCATACAGCCTCTATAACTGTCCATAATTGAGATAGTATTGCTGGTGCAGGATTTTGTGCATGAACTGACCTCTCAATTATGTCCCATAAATGTTTGATGGGATCTATGTTGGGTGATATCAGAGGCCACATCATTCACTCACACTGTCTAGAATGTTCTTGAAACCAAGTGAGAACAACTGTGGCCCAGTGACATGATGTACTGCATCCATAAAAATTCCATTGTTGTTTAGGAATTTAAGGTCCATGAATGGCTGCAAATGGCCTCCAAGTAGCCAATCACATCCATTTCCAGTTAATATTCGGTTCAGTTGGACCAGAGGACCCAATCAATTCCATGTGAACACAGTCCACACCAGCATGGGGTCCCCACCAGCTTGCACAGTGCCTTGTTAACAACCTTATTACCTGTCTTCATAGGACCCCTGCCACACTCACACCATACCATCAGCTCTTACCAACTTAAATCAGGACTCATCTGGCCAGATCATGGTTTTCCAGTCTACTAGGCTCCAACCGATGTGATCATGAGCCCAGGAGAGATGCAGCAGGTGATGTGAAGTTAGCAAAAGCATTTGTTGTATGTTCCATATTGATTTCTGTAATTATTTCAGGCAGTGTTCATTGTCTGTTAGCACTGACAACCCTATGCAAACCCCACTCTTGTTGGTCATTCAGTGAAGGCCACATCATCCATGTTGAGAGGTAATTTCTGAAACGTGATATTCTGGACACACTCTCAACACTGTGGATCTCAGACTGTTGAATTCCTTAACAATTTCAGGAGTGGAATGTCTCATGTTGCATCATAGAACACGTAAGCATTCTCCAACAGTAGCTACTAGAGACCACAAAAAGAACATGAGGTTTTCTTGTTCCCATTCTGCATTCAAAGTCAGTTATTCCCTTGTACGGCCATAATCAAGTCAGAAACCTGTTCACCTGAATCACCTGAGTGCCAATGACAGCTCCGGCAATGCACTGTTCTTTTATACCTTGTGAATGCTATACTACCACAAACTATATATGGACATATCACTATCCCATCACCTCAGTGTACATTGCATAATGTTCATGAAGTATGGGCATTTTATTTAAACTATAGTGATACTGTTCAATTGGAATCTGGATTACATGTCCTAATTGAACTAAGAGTTATAGTTTCAAACCATTCAGTTTGCTATCTGAGCTTATCTATCACATTTCACATTGAATGAGGAGAATTCTCACAATGGGCCCCTTTTAAGATCCCACTGGAGGCCATGTTGCACGAGTTTCTCTGTACAACAAAAGATATTAATTTTGCTAATATATCATAGAACACGTAAGCAGCATTGAGGTAGTTGCTGACAGTGCGTTTGGCTACTGACAATGCTCACTAAATTCTTTCTGCTTCTGAGAAGCTGAAGCAGAGAGGCAGGTAAAGTATCGGAAGGCAGTTGGCTAACGAATGATGCAGGAGCAGTCTTCTGGCAAAAACCCATTACTCACTATTTCTCATGTCCTAACAGTCAACCTGCACAAAACAACGTCACTTGATAGTCATCATAGTCAATAGGATATGCAGATGAACCAGTTAATGGTAATAATGGTGCCACAGAGTAACAGGAAGCATAACTGGCAATCAAATCATAATAACACTGTTAGTAATTTCCCTGCAATTGTAGGACAAAGTGCTGCTGACAGTGCAAAAAATGACTAAGCAGTTTTCAAATGCTCCTTCTGAATGTGTCAGTTAAGCCAGGAAGGGAAGTTGGTTGCCTGCTGTATCTGGCAGAAGTAGTTTTGATGGAGGAACAGAGATTCTCCAACAGTAGCTACTAGAGACCACAAAAAGAACATGAGGTTTTCTTGTTCCCACTAAACTACTTTTAAATACAGGTGTGGTTGAGACAGCAATTTCTGAAGTATTTTTCTCATCACTAATTAAGAGAACTCTCTTAGAGGTGCTTTAATGACCAGTGAACAAGACAGTGCTGTTGAAACTGGTAGACGGCAGGGCAATCTTCTATCAGCCCACTCTAGTGGTGCCGGATCTGTCAGTTTGAGCCCTTACATGTGCATATTTGCTTGGTAGTATAAACAATAACAGAACACAATGGAAATTTTGTTACCATAAATTTGGATGAACAATGGGTAAAGCTTGGTTTTCGAAAAACTATACTCGTATGCAAACGCATTGTTGAATGCTTTGGTGAGCATGCACACCTCTGGCCAGGTATGGAGCAAGAAATGTGCCCTGACTACAAGGATCACAGTGGCATGTGGCAGTGTGAGGAGCAAAATCTGCAGGAGGCCTTCCCCAAATGCTGCTGTCTCTTCCCCAAGTAGCAGGACATGCTGTTCTGATCAATAGCCCTGATCGCAACTGTTTTACATGACAGGTTGGGGTGGTTATCGTCACACATCTGCCAAATACAAATAAAACTGGAGATATTTATATCACACCTTCTCCAATCCTCTTAGCAAAGTGTGAGGAAATAAACAGGATGTTGGAATGGTACATAATCACCTATAATGGTACATAATCACCTATAATAATGCTGTACTCACTATGAAAAAACACGGGGGTGGGATATGGTTGGTGCTGGATGCCTGTCGCCTCAATAAAGTACTTGTTACCGAGCAGGGCCAACCATATCTGCTAAAAGACCATTTGGACAGTGTGCAGGTGCAAAATACTTTGCCACTTTAGACATAACCACTTCTTAGTGCCAGATTCCATTATCAGAATAATCACGGGAGTATGCAGCTTTCTTGATAAATGTCAGAAGCTATGAGTACACTGCGCTTCCATTTGTTTTAAATTTAAGTGTTGCGACATTCATATGCAAGCTAGATTCAGCCCTGAGTCTGGATCTTCTCAGGCAAGTCACTATCCATGTAGACGGCATTGCAGTATCATCTCAGAGTTTTATAGAGCACTGCAAAACTCTTGGAGAAATTTAAAGGCAGTGTCTCATGTTGGGACTAACGTTTACCTACAGAAATGCTACTTTGCTTGCCAGGAAATAATGTTCCTTGGTTGTGAACTGAGTTCGACTGGAATGCATGATGGGAAATTGGAAGTGAGCTAACAGTTCCCTACATCTGAAAGCCTGAGCCTACTGGGAGTATGGAGACACAGTACCACCAGGACTGGATTACTAAAGTAGAATACTCCCTTTTGTTGGTCTGTGCAGCTTGAATGCGAGTTCCAGAGTATTAAGGAATCACTAGCACAAAATCTCATCCTTCACCACTGTTATTTCAACAAGCAGTTCTTCCTCATGACAGATAATTCATTTTATGTGATTGCATTGGATATTTACTAGGAGAACAGTGAGGGAGAGACCACTGGGTCACCTGTTTCACCAGCTGCATATTGAGAGAGTGCAAGTGTTACTATGGAGTACTGGAGAAGGAACTGTTAGCAGTAGTCTGGAGCTTTCACCAATTCCAAGAGTAACTGCTACATAATGGTGGTGACTGATCATTGGGAACTAACATTCCTCAATATCTGTCAACATATATATGCAAAATTAGTGCAATGAGCTTTTGCACTGCAAGAATTCGACTGAACCATCAAATATGTCCAGCAAAGAAAATGTGCCAGAAGCATTATTCCATCTTCCTGTCGGAATGCCCAGAGGCAATTTGGACCATCCAGAAAGTAAAGGGCTTGATATGAGATTAATTGACAGCATTTCTAGTGAGATGAAGTGGAGGTGAGGCATCACCCTGCTCCAATTAAATGGCACTGCATTGCTCCATATCTGCACCAAACTCCTTGAAGAGGAATGATAGAAAGCCATACAGACTTACTACATGATCAAGGATGGGGTTTTGTTAATATCCACACACAGGGACAGAGAGCAACAGGTATTACGTACATCTGTGCAGATCCAAACAGAGTTATTTACTGGAATTATCTGCTGTTCGGACACTATGGTGTAACCGGATGTTTAAGAGTTCTGATGTGAGACACATATTTTAAAAATATGGAGCTCATCACAGTTAAGGTGCCAGCACAGTGTGTCCTATGCCGGAAAGTGAAACCTGAAAGGGAAAAGCTTAATGAGAAAATTCAACACGTCTGCATCTGCTTCACATGAGATAGTAGCAGTAGATATCATGGGAGGGCTTCCTGGGGTTCAGGTAAGCATTAGTTCCCTCTTCACTATTCTTGATATTTTTACTAAGCATATCAGGCTGGATCCTCTGCACACAACATCTGCTATAGTCCTATTCAGGTGTACAAAGTGTTATGTGGAAGAGTTTGGTAATCCTGAGGCTGACTGTCACACAATGGTCCTCAACCCATCTCTCACTCCTGGATTGGCAAGATGCGGCACTAGAACATCACAGTACACAGGATTAGTGTCTATCACACTCCCAGAAATCCTGTATAGTGGTGTTTATGAGACCTCGGGGAAATTATCCACAATATACTGCAATGAATAACATTCCAAGTGGGTATTCATCCCACAGTTTGAAGTCATAACTAACAAGTTGGACCATAATTCAACAGGGCTCCTCCTGGTGGAGTAATGTACAGTACTCAGGTTACAATGGCCATCGGAGAATTTGCGGGTATGCATGCAATCACCTGATATGGCTTGGGAGAAGAAGACTGCTACAGTTTTAACTCGATTATGCAAAAAGGAAGAAATATTAAAGGAGTGCTATGATAGCAAAATCAAAGCTAATTCCTTCACAATAGAGGACTTTGTTCTTGTTCGAAACCATTCCCTGGTCCAATTTGATTCAGAAGAGTATAGTGAAGTTTTTGTCTTTGTTTGGCGGTCCTTATAAAATTGAGGAAGTTCTAGGTGACTGGAAGATCCTGAATATGGTTCTAGGAAAGGTTTTCAGTTCCACTGAGACAGTTATCTGAAGGACCCACTTTATCCTCTTAGACATCACTCCAGAGCTTTAGCTTATGAATCATATTTAAATAAGTGCCTAGTTATCTAAGTATTATTTCAGCAGAGTCAGTGTGTAGTATTAATACCATTATTTATTTCAATTGTTACTGTATTGCTTTAAGAATAACAAGAAGCTATTGGATTATGCGGAATGCTGCAAGATTGAATCTTGGAATTCAGCTGTAATGGCGTCCCAGGCTATCTGTGGTCTTGGAGATCCAAACCTTACTTCACTAATTCCACTCATGTAAGGGCTAATGTACCACATGGATACTATTTTGTTTATGAGTTTTAGTAGGGAGAGTACCAAAAACCTCTTGCAAGGTTGACCTCTTAGTATGGTTCAAATTCTTGTGCAGGCCCCAACAAATTCGCATAACTGAAGGCAGCTCATTTCCTTCAGAGATGACTGCAGCAGTTTGGATAGTATCTGCCTGAATCTGGCAACAACTGTAGCAGACCAGTCTGCCCCAGGAACCTGGAGAAATATGTGTGTGTTTTCCTCTTAAGTGATTGACACACCCTGAAAGTGACTTGCTGATGAAGCGAGGTATCATGTGACTATACAGACCTTTTACTTATGTTGGAACTGAAACCAATAAGGGAAGAGAAAGAACTTTCATTACCACAATATCCCCTTGCTGCTGCACCCCTAGTAACTTACGGATCCCAAATGAACTCCAATGCCTCATGTCTTAGTGTTGGCCTTTGTTAGCTCAGCACAACAACAAAATGAGCTTATATTAAAATCTGTTTGTATTGTACACCATACCTTTCAATTATAGAAAGGTCTACATATCATTTTTTCACTGAATATGTAACACAATCAGATACAGATTGTTCAAATATTTGCTCTGCAAAGGTGCAAGTGCTCATGTCTGCTTCCGGTTAATTTTAACTAAAATGGTGATATCCAGAAATCTCCCCTGTCCAGACAGCACGGAAGGTATACATTAATTTAGATACATGAGACTTTGGGTTTACTTTAAGCTTTAAGAAAGAAGAAGAGGAGCAGTAGCTCTACTCGAGTTCCCAGAAGACTGGAGCTAAATTCTACTCCTCTGTTCAATTTTTAAAAATATATTTTCTCAGTTGTCCAGAATATTATATCTGTGAGACACTGAATGTGACTGAAGATACAAGAGGCAAGAGTCTGTAGGTGTACAAACCTGTCCTCACTGGACTGCACACTGCATCTCACTGGTAGAAGTTTGTCATATTGCTGTAAACTGGTTTTATGACAGGTTCTAAAATAACAGACATAACACAGTGTTTAAATTACTTTAACTATTTTGTACATTTATTAGCACTTGAAGCAACACAATTACCAGTCTCAGTCCTCACATAAAATACTGACCATAGATAGACACACAAAATAACATGGCCCCCTCCCCCCCCCCCCCCCCAATCAACACACACACACACACACACACACACACACACACACACACACACACACACACACACACACACCAGTCTGACAGTGGCTAATTGCTTGCAGGACAATTTCACATACGAAGTCTGACTTAACTCAGATCAAACAGAGTCACACATACAAAATTATGTTATGTCAACAAATTGTCTAGTGGCCCCCAAGTCTGATACACAAGTGTGTGTTATGAATGTTAATAGCAGACAGTATCGGATAAGCTAGAGAAGGAAAAAAGACCAGTAATGTGTTTGGATTATGTTTCAACTGAGATGACAAAAAACTTGTATGCATAGACTAGGTTGGGTGTTCTAGTAACATAAGGACACAACCTGGTCAACTTTCATGCAGTAACAGTAGGTCATGTCAACTAAGAGAATATGCAAAAAAAGAAATGCCTAAAGTAGAGTTTAAAATATGCTACCTCAATATTCAGGGCATGGCAGATAAAAACTTACTTGTCAACAAATTTTCAAATGAAAACGTGATAGATATTCTATGTTTAACTGAACATTGGTGTAAAGAGGATGAGCTTGGGTACAAAGTATTGGGTGATTACACACTACTTAGTTGCTATTGCAGAAAACAGAACTTACATGGTGGGGTAGCAATTAACGCAAAAACACCTCTTGCACCAAACTGTGGCAGGATAGATCTCAATACCCTTTGTGATGAAATGCATTTTGAAATGTCAGGTCTAGTAATTGAGAGCCTTAAGGTAACGGTAGTAGTAGTAGTGTACAGGCCACCTAGTGGTGACCCCCATATCTTTCTGGAGAAACTTGAGGACCTCTTAATGTACATATGTATACCGTAATGGAAAAAATACAATGTTGTCATTAGAGGGGATATCAATTCAAGTTTTGATGTCCTGCAGGACAGAAAAACTGTGACAGAGCTCAAAAATGTGCTTCGACAATTTAACCTGTACTATGTTAACTGCAAACCTACCAGAGGCTCATCCTGTCTAGACAATATATTTACAAATATTAAGAGAACTTGTATGTCCACTGATGTAATCAGTTTCCCTTTCTCAGACCATGATGCAGTATATCTTAGTCTTAATAATGTAACTTCAGACTGCACCAAACCAGAATCTAAAACTGTGATTACTAGACCAGTGAGCAGAGAGAGGATGGATAGGTTTAGACATGCCCTCCCTTATTTCAGTTGGGACACATGTTTTATTAGGCTTCAACACTGTTCAGCTGATATTGTATTCATAAAGCTTTTCTCCATCTTTTTAAATGTATTTGAAAATAACATCCCTCTGAAAAAATGTACAGTGAATATTAGTAGTAATTACAAGAAAAGGAAAACGAAGGAATGGTATACTCCACAGTTAGGGCAACTGAAAAATACTGTTATGCTGTATTCTAGTCTGTACAAAACCAGTAAATCAGAACTGTATAAAGACCTGTATGCTAAAGCTAAATGCAAGTATAGGAAGGCAATAAATGAAGCAAAGAAACTGCATAACATAGTAAACATTGAAAAATCTAACAATAAATGCAAGAAGGCCTGGAGTGTAATAAACTCCATTGCACACACTAAACACAAAGAGTAAATTGCCATTACCCCAGAAGAATTTAATAAATATTGCATTCAGTCCATTGAAGAAATTAGTAGTTCAATAATCAAACCACCTGAAAATGCACTTAGTATTATGGACAGCTGCTTTGAAAAGCTTCCCAAGCACCTTCACTTTCACAGAAGTGAGCCCAAATAATATCCTAAAAATAGTGAAAAATTTCAAACCTTCAGTTAGTGTTGATTACTATGATATGTCATGTAATTTGTTGAAAGATGTTATTGATTGTGTGATTTATTCTTTAACCTTTTGTGTTAACAAATGCCTAGTTGAAAGTAAGTTCCCCGACATACTAAAAATTTCTTAGAGTTGTGCCCATATACAAAAAAGGGGAAAAGAACTGTCCCGCTAGTTACAGACCTATATTCATAACCCCAGTTTTTTCAAAAATTCTAGAAACGATTATGTATGAGCAAGTTAGTGCCTACTTGAGTAAACTAAATATAATTAGTGATAAACAGTTTGGATTTAGGAAAGGTAAATCCACAACGGATGCAATGGACTCCCTCGTAAAATTAGTCCTAGATGTGTTCAAGGCTAGGGACTATGCCCAAGCTACATTTTGTGACCTGAGCAGAGCCTTTGACTGTGTAGAGCATGACACTGTGCTGAATAAGCTAGTTTACTATGGTTTTGATGACAACAGTATAAATACGTTCAGGTCTTTTCTAGAGAACCGTCAACAAGTTGTGTGCATTGGTAGGGAGAAATCAAATTTGGTTAATGTTAGGTACAGAGTGCCTCAAGGGTCGGTGCTTGGACCTTTACTGTTTGTACTAATGATTAATGACCTGCCCTTATTCATAAATTCTCATACAATATTGTATGCTGATGACACAACTTTTCTACATAAAAGCTCTGATCTAGGTACACTGAAAACACTGACCGAAAATACCCTTGCTCAGTCCTCATTATGGTTCAAAGCTAATGGCTTCTTGCTAAATGAAAACAAAACCCAGACACTTTACTTTAGCCTCAAAGAGATTCCTAACTAACTGTAAAATGTTTAGGTGTTACTATTGACAATAAATTGACGTGGGAACCACACATTAAAAATATATTGGCTAGGCTTTCAAGAGTTATTTATCTAATTAGAAATTTAAAAAGACATGTTCCCAATGACTATGTGAGATCAACATATTTTGCCTTCTTCCAGTAAATCAGAACTGTATAAAGACCTGTATGCTAAAGCTAAATGCAAGTATAGAAAGGCAATAAATGAAGCAAAGAAACTGCATAACATAGTAAACATTGAAAAATCTAACAATAAATGCAATAAGGCCTGGAGTGTAATAAACTCCATTGCACACACTAAACACATTATCTCTTATGGAATTTTACTGTGGGGTAGCTGTCATGTAAATGACATTTTACTTTTACAGAAGAAAGTAATAAGAATAATAACGGATTCTGATAAAACAGAACATTGTAAACCTCTGTTTATTAAATTGCAGTGTCTTACAGTAGTAAACTTATTCATCTACAATGTTTTAATGTACATTAGAAACAATGTGTCTAATTTTGTGTTGAGAAGTGATATTCATAGCCATAATACTAGAAACAGAACATCTGTAGACGTACCATATCATAGATTATCAAAATCACGTAACTCTTACCTAGTTCTTGGACTAAGGATGTTTAATAGACTAAGTGCTGACTTTAAAGAACTGCCTGTAAATATCTTTAAAGCTAAATTATACAAGCAACTTGTGAACAATCCGTTTTACGCCATTGATGAATTCTTTGAAGATGAAAATACTGTATTTTAACGTGTACCTATTTTATGTAAACCAATTTACATCGATATAGTAGTTTATGTAGAAATATATGCTCTTGACTTTGTCTATTGCTGTAATCAGCTGAACGACAATAAAATTATTATTATTATTATTATTATTATTATTATAGACTGAGGATTTTTGGGATGAGGGGGATCTACAAGGACTACTGTACAGATATTTTGGTAACTACGTATTTGCTTATAAAATGGATAGGTTGACATTTAGTAAAGTGGATGATCTATATACCAAGACAATAATTTAGTTTCCGTAATGGTAGTAAAAAAGAAAATTGCAGAGCTATTTTGTATGCTTATGCTGTGAAATACCATAACTACTTGAGTACAGCTGCCATCTTTGAAATTGTGATGATTTACGAAAATTCTTAATGAGGGACTTAACTGGTTAGTGTAGGGTGTCACTCGGTCTGAAAAAATTATGGCAACAAAAGTGTAGTGATAAATTTGGGAATTAAACATGTATAACGGCACAAAAAGCAATAGCCACATTGGGTGTGTCGAATTTTAATTACAATTCTTTACCATGTTAATTACTTTCAAGGAAATTAAAAGTCTGGATTCCGGTGTTTCTAATTGCATGTGTTAATGGTTCTAAAATTACTGATTAGCTCATTTGAAATTCACCATTATGTACTGTACTAAAATTTTCAGTTACTCATTATTTTTAATTAATATGGTTTCTAGAAAAACTAAATACATTAGTATAACTACCATATTGACAATTAATTTGCATTTTTACAGATTTTGTTCGGCATGCACCCTTTGTATACAATGTGTATGACTAGATTTAAACGGAAATTAAGGAAAAAATATATTGTATTAGCAAGAGCACAATAACAGTAAATGGAGGTTCCAGTTAGCTCTGTTTCAGTTTCCTTGGAAACTAGATGATACTGTTTATTAGTGTGGTGAGCATATATTAATGTGTGAAACAAAGAATCTTTACATGTATATAAATTGTGAACTGAAAAATTTCCTGTCCTTGGTCTGAAGTTAATGAATCAGCCAGTGAGCCACCATTATCTGTGCTGCTTTCAGCTGCAATGCAACAGGTTTAATCTACACACTGGTTGTTTGTAGTGGAATGACAGCTTTTGCCAGTATCAGATTTGGAGATTCTCCTGAGCACAAAGATGAGGAAAAAGATGGCCGCGAGTGTAGAAGTGTGTGAATCTAACTTGAGAAATAGTTATAGTTATGCTGTTAAAAAGGGAGTTTGTAAGAATTGTAACACTGAAATAACAACGCTAAAAGAACGAATTGCTAGCTTACAATTCATAGTCAGTTCCTTAAGAAGCAATATTGACTCACTCAAGAAAGAAAATCGGGATCTGCGATCGAAGCCAACACTAAGTGAAGTGATGCAAGATAAAAGTAATATATCGTCTGAGTGGGTAAAAGTGCCGTACAAAAATAGTGTTCCAACTACAAAAAGAACAACAAAGTCTGCTAAAACTGTCACATTTTCGGAGAAAAACAAATATCATGTTTTGCTAACGAGTGACTGTGATAACGACTCTCCAAATGATCGTGAACTTGAAAAAGTCAGTGAACTGAAAATGAATAGCGTTTTTTCAAATAATGTCAACAACAAACGCAGATCATCAGGGAAAAAGAGTAGTGTACTATTACTAACAGACAGTCATGGCAGGAATCTATCCAGCATGCTCTGTGAGAAAAATCGCGACATAGCAGTGACTAGTGTAGTGAAACCGGGAGCGGGATGTAAAAATGTTGTAGACATTAACTCTCAGACGAAATTAATGCAAGAAAATGACTTTATCGTCTGTATAATGGGTTCAAACGATGTGCCAAAAAATGAAGCAGAGGTTTGTGTGAAAACGCTACAGAATTTTTTACAAGCTAGTAAATGCAGAAACACAGTAGTTGCCACACTTCCTCATAGGCATGATCTGATTTATAGTTCATGTGTAAACAAAGAAATTCGGAAAACAAACATTAAAATAAGGAAACTGTGTTCTCAATACACTAAGTGCGATGTACTGGATATAAGCAAGCTGCATGGAAATCTGCACACGAAGCATGGAATGCATTTGAACTATGAAGGGAAAAGATTTGTTTTTGATCGTGTTAGTGAAATAATCAAAGAAAGACTTGTAAGGGATAGAACAATTTATCACCTTCCTGAACATCCTTCCAACAGCAAGGAAAACAAAATAAAGAAGAAAGAAGAACGAAAATACAACACTGCTGATGTTCCTAATTTAAACTAGAGGTATGTGATGCTGTAAATATGATTCCCAATTACCAAATCGTGAATACACCCGAACTAAAAATTTATCACCATAATGTGCAATCCCTGCATAATAAGATTGAAGAAATTAACATTCTATTAACACATAAACTTAATGATATCTCAGTGTTATGCATTTCTGAGCACTGGCTTAACCCAGAATTAATCCAGAATACGAAAATAAACAAATTTGTCTTGGCTGCTTACTACTGCAGGAAAAACAGCAAGCAAGGTGGGGTAGCAATTTACACAAAGGATAATGTAGATTTTATTACACTACCTGACTTAACTAGGGCAAATGTCGAAAAGGATTATGAAATTGCAGCTATAAAAATTACTCAGTTCAACCTGGTTATTGCTACAGTTTATCGATCACCGTCTGGGAATTTTGAACTTTTCTTAAACAAAATGGAGTCATTGCTAAATAAAGTAAATAAAATGGATTGTGAATTGATAGTCTGTGGTGACTTCAATATTGACTTCCTCACGAATAGTGGAAATAGGGAGACCATTTTGAACCTTGCAACGTCCTACAATTTAAAGGCTGAAGGAAAAGCAGCTACCCGAGTATCAGAAACTTGTCAAACAGCTCTTGATCAGTTTCTAGTAAAGAAGAGTTTACACAACACCTCACTAAAAATTTTCAATGCAGGTTTTAGTGATCATCTTGCACAAATATTAAGCACAAAAGTACAAGGCAGTATTATTAACATGTCTTTTAGAACAGCATATCGAAGCTATAATCAGCATAATGTGAACTACTTCAACAACTTATTACAGAAAGAAAAATGGCTAGGAGTGTACAAAATGAACGATATAAATGAAAAATTCAACACTTTCATTGATACATTAACCCATTTCTTTGAACTTGCATTCCCACTGAAAACATTAACCATACGGGGAAACTCTAGAACAAACAGCTGGATCACAAAGGGAATAAGGGTTTCATGCCAGAAGAAAAGACTACTTCATGAAATATGTAACTCAAAAAATTCCTCACCTGTAGTACGCGCATACTATAAAAAATACTCCAAAATATTAAGAAAAGTAATAAAAGCAGCAAAAATAATGCATAATGATGAAATCATTTATAATTCAGCTAATAAATCAAAGGCTATGTGGAGTGTTATAAAAAAAGAATGTGGAGAATACAGACAACCTTGGAAAAATATAACACTATCACATAAAAATAAAAAAGTAACAAACCTCTTAGAAGTAGCCAACACATTTAACAACTTTTTCACGGGTGTTGCTGAAAATATGTTACAATCAAACTTTAAGAGCATCCAGGCAAATGAATATAAAATAAGTGCTTGTAGAGGATCAATCAGTTCTGTTTCACAAGATGAAGTAGCTAAAGCAATAAAAGGACTAAAAAATTCCAAATCGGCAGGTATTGATGGTATACCTGCAACAATGTTAAAGAAGAGCGCATCAAACCTAATTGAAGCACTCACACATTTATGCGACTGCTCACTTCAGGCAGGCACTTTCCCTGATGTGTTAAAAACATCAAAAGTTATTCCTGTATATAAAAAAGGGGATAAAGACAATGTAAATAACTACAGACCCATCACAATTTCCTCCTGCATCTCTAAAGTACTGGAAAAAGTTATGTATGAGAAACTTATGAAATTTATAAATAAAAACAGCATCCTATGTAATGAACAACATAGATTCAGAAATAAGAGGTCAACGACAACTGCTGTCTATGAGTGCATCAATTCCATCCTAAACCTGATGGACAAAAAACAGGAAACAATAGGAGTCTTTATTGACTTGTCAAAAGCTTTTGACATGGTGGACCATAAAATTCTGCTATCAAAGCTAGAAAGATATGGTATTCGAGGTCTGTCCAACAAGTGGATCAGGTCCTTCCTGACAAATCGTATGCAGGCAGTATGCGTCAAGCACACAAATATTGAGCTAAAAACTGTATCTAATCACTTATCTGACTATAAACAAATAAAGTGTGGTGTACCCCAAGGATCCGTATTGGGACCCCTTCTGTTTCTTCTGTACATAAGTGATCTAAGCTTAAATATCGATGCACACAACTCAATCATATTTGCAGATGACACCACGATTCTACTAAAAGGAGACGACAATGAACAGTTACAGCAGACAGTAAACACGGTCACGAAACAACTTAGCAGCTGGGCACAGAGTAATCAGCTTGTAATAAACAGTAAGAAAACCGTTGCTCTAAAATTCCACAATGTTCCTAATAAGGACATGTTTATCCCATCAGTCTCTATCAATGACGAACCAGTTGGTAACAGTACTGAAACCAAATTCTTAGGACTTTGGCTGCAGAGTAACATCAGATGGAATAAGCATATTGAATATCTCAATGCAGAACTGAGCAAAACATGTTATCTTCTTTGTTCATTAAAATCATGCTGTAGTGGGAAAACAGTATTGAATGCATATCATGCATACTTTCATTCTCGTCTTAGATATGGGGTCACCTTCTGGGGAAACTCTAAAATAGCTAATAGCACTTTTAAACTACAAAAAAGGGCCATTAGAATCTTGTTTGGGTGCAAGCCTAGAGACTCTTGTAAACCCCTGTTTAAGAAATCTGGTATTCCCCCATTACCATGTGTATACATTATGGAAACCCTTTTGTTCTTTAAATTAAATGTAATAGGCAAGGACCAGAGACTACAAAAAAACTGTGATACACATGAGCACTTTACCAGACAAAACAGAAACTTACATATGACTCAAATCAGCACAGCACTGTGCCAAAAAGGTACTTTTCACATGGGAGTTAAGCTTTATAACAAACTTCCTGAAAACATAAAAGCTATCACCGAGGTCAATACATTTGGAAAATCTCTAAAGTCATATTTACAGCACCACTGCTTCTACTCCATTGAAGAATATTTATATTTATGAAATGTGTTATATAAATACTTACGTGTAAAGTGTATTATTGTAAGCTTAAATATGTATGCCTTGAAATTACTTTCAGACTGTATATTTATAACTTGACTTGTCCAATGTCTTATGCATAAGCTGCTATGTAGACAACAGGATCAATAAAATACAATCTACAATCTACAATCCTAGGCTGGGTAGGAGAAGGTAGGCAGCTCTTTGCATCTGGTGTGTGACATTTACAGTGACATGACGGGTGGTAATTCAGTGAAGTGCCATTTTTTTGTTTCCATTATAACTAAAAGATATTTCATTTTGAAGAACTCTCTGCTTTGACCGGAATATCATACTCACTGCTCTCACTTTTCCATTTATATGTAGGTGTGAGAGCTTTCCTTAGTTATGCTTTGTATTAATTCGTGTTGTAATTTTTTTTAATAGAAGAAAAGTCTTTTGTTCTTGCACCAAGGCTGCCTTGATGGAGATTTATTACTTTGTCAAAGTGCTTTTTTTGTTCATGCCACCGAGTCTGAATGAAAACAATCCTAATTACTATGGTAATCCCTTGTTTCGAATATGTTTTACCAATTCCTTTATTTTTTATATGTTTGACTGATTTATTATTTTGTGTAAGTTTAGTAACAGTATTGATTCCATCTATTCATTCATTCATGTTTCAGGCTATCTACATTTGCAAACGATAATGCATTTTTTATATGAGAAGCAATGACTGAACCATAGTTAATATACCTGTCTTGATCTCAGAGTTCTAGAAGGGGCAGTGGTAACACCATGTGTTATGAACCATCCCAAGACTTCCATCTGCCACGACATGTATGTATGTGCAGCCACAATCATTTTAAAACAGAGGATGATTCAAGTAGTAATCATTAAGTACTAAACCAGGGACAGATTCAGGACATTGACTATGAAACAATCTGCTGGTTATTCATAATTTACTCATAATTTCATTTTTATTTCAAGGTGCTTAAAGATTTAAGTGTGAATTAATACTATGAAAAGAATAGATTGCAATAATACTGTTATTATTCCTTCATGGATTTTCCATTGTTCAGTTGTGGATTAAAGCATTAAAAAATCAGGGAGTAAAGAAGCACTATAATAATAGTTTTTGACATACTGAGGAACTAAAACCTGGAACAAAATATTGACTGGAGTCATTCTGAGAAGAGTTAATGATTTACTCTAAATGGCAGCAACTGTTAAAATGGTTAAAGTTTAAAAGAGCATCCTTTTTCTCATGAGATGTACAGGGAGGGGGGGAAGGAAGTGGACAGTTTGTGTGTCCCAGCAGGCAAGCTACAGCTGCTTGCCTTCCCATGAGATCAGGACCTGTGCTATTTTTTGGGGTCATTCAGAAGCTTACTGGAGTGTGGTGCCAGCCAGCCTATGAAAGATCTGCCTGTTGACACATCAGTCCCATTCTGTTAAGAGCATCCGAGAAGACCACATACCGTGCCACAGTTTGCTACCATGTCTTGCTATATGCATTCACCATCATGCAGTAATAAAGTTGACTGTTTACTATCTTTAACAGAGCACAGCAATGTCACGTGATTTAACTCGCTCTTTCATCTGCTTGGTGACTGCGAATACCTCGTTATCTGACTGCACACCAATGGTGTCAACCATACAGCAAGGTTCAGTGAAGTCTCCCCCTTTTGCCACCTCGATCTTCTTCTCGTGGTTCAGCAATGCCTCTCTGATTTTTTCTTAGTTAGTACAGTCAGTATTTATGTGTGTGTGAATACATTTGTCTAGGTAACATGCAAGATCGCAGGCTAATGTAAGTGCAAGAAAAGCCACTGTGAATGCGAAATGCCGGTACATTAACAACTCGTGTAACTGGTGTGTTATACAGGTGGCAGATGTCAGTTTGTAGGATGAGTTCCAGGCCTGTTGCATTTGATCAGTCAATACAGGGTTGGTTAATGCTGGTTGTGGATTATGTCCTGTTACAAAACACCCCCTGAAATCCTGTTCACGAATGACAGCACGACAGGTCGAATCATCAGATTGACTTACAGATTTGTAGTCAGCGTGTGTGAGATAACCACAAGAGTGCTCCTGCTGTCAGATGAAATTGCTGCCCAGACCACAACTCCAGATGTCGGCCCAGTGCATCTAAGATACAGACAGGTTGGGCACATGTCTGCAGCTGGCCTCCTCCTAATCAACACAGTCATCACTGGCACCAAAGCAGAACCAGCTTTCATGCGATAACACAACAGCTCTCCAGCTTACCCTCCAATGATCTCTTACTTGATACCACTGAAGCCACAAATGGTGGTAGTTTGGAGTCGGAGCCTGTGAAGTGACTGATTTATAACAGTTTGTTATGTCACTGTGGTGCGAACTGCTGCTCAAATTGCTTCTGGAGATACAGTATGTTTGACAGCGTCACACACTGAACACAATGGTCTTTCCTCTTGGTAGTACCATGGAGTTGATAAGAGCCCGGTCTTCTTGCAACCGTACACTCTCATGACCATCATTGCCAGCAATCAAGTACAATGGCTATATTCCTGCCAAGTCTTTCTGCAGTATCACAGAAGGAACATCCATCTCCTCGTAGCTACACAACCCCATTTAAACTCAGTGAGGTGACGGTAATGGCATCTTTATTGCCTCAAAGGGATTCTCAACTAATATCAACTCACCACGTCGTCTCAAAGGTAATTACGCTGACAACCATTACAGTGTGTACTTAAAGCAAACCTCATTTGCATCCTGAAAGTGAAGCTACTATGGTGCAAAATTTGAATAGACTTCATCTTTCAGATATAGAAACACACGTACCATCTTCTGTTTATGTCGCACATCTGCCTCTTCGTGTTGCAATTTCTTTTCTGCCAATGCACATTGGGAAGCAGTAGCTAATATGTCTAATTCACTAGACAGGCCTCTGCAATATGTTCATCAGTTTACACTGCATATAATTCTTTTTAACACAAAAAGTTTAGCTTGGAGTGATGAGTTGCCCCAGAGAATAATCCCATATGACATTGTGGAATTAAAGAAAGCAAAGTATCCCAGGTTTATTGTATTTACATCATCTATTACTGACAACACTCTCTTTGCAAATAGGGATTATTGCAGCAGCAGATTGTTTTAACTTCTCTTCTGATGTCTTTAAGGAGAAGTATTACGCCACTTATGCTTTCAGGCTTTTGTGGCTGGAATCATTTTCCATGAAATTCTTTTGGGTTTGTGGACCATGTCATAAGGCAAAATTCTCAAATTATAATTTAAGTTGCTTGATGTAATTGCACAAAGAGCATAATTTAATCATCCCTAATTTAGTTTAAAAATAATGAAAGGGTTTTTATGTGGAACACACGTGGAGACTGCTTGTGTAACAATAAGACAAATTTCAGAACCAGGTTTTAAATTTTGAGACATGTCCAGGGGACTCTGACCAAAATTGTTCATTTTGAACTGTTGATTAAAGCTGAAGAATTTGTAGAAAGATAGGAACTCAAGGAGAAGGGACCTAGGTAGTTGAAAGAAGCAGAGGTTGTTGAGAGTTTCAAAGGGAGCACTAAACAATGATTCACTGAAATGGGAGAAAGGAATACAGTAAAAGATGAATAGGTAGCTTTGAGAGATGAAATACTGAAGGCAGCAGAGAATCAAACAGGTAAAAAGACAAGGCCTAGTTAAGATCCTTGGATGTCAAAGGAGATATTGAATTTAACTATTGAAAGGACAAAATATAAAAATGTAGCAAATGAAAGAGGTGAATGGAATTACAAATGTCTGAAAAAATGAGACTGATAAAGTGCAAAATGGCTACAGGACAAATGTAAGTCTTATAGCAGAGAAGCATGTACAATGAGGTGACAAAACTCATGAGATTAATCCTAATATTGTTCCAGACCTCCCTTTGGCTAGTATAGTGCAGCAACTTGATGTGGCACGGATTCAACAAGTGGTTGGAAATCCATAGCAGAAATACTGAGCCACGGTGCCTCTATCGTACATTACTGCGAGAGCATTGCCAATGTAGGTTTTTGTGCATGAACTGACCTCTCAATCATGTCTCACAAATTTTCAAAGGGATTCATTTTGGGAGATCTCTATGACCAAATCAAATGCTGGAAGTGTCCAGTATTTTCTTCAAATCAATTGCGAACAACTGTGGGCTGGTGACATGATATAATTTTGGGAATCTAAGTGCATGACTGGCAGCAAATGGTCTCCAATTAGCTAAGCATAACCATTTCCAGTCAATGATTGGTCCAATTGGATCAGAGGATCCTGTCCATTCCATGTAAACACAGCCCACACCATTATGGAGGCACCACGAGCTAGCACAATACCTTGTTGACAATTTGGTCACAGCTTCATGGGGTCTGTGCCACAGTCGAGCCCTACCATCAGCTCTTACCGACTGAAATTGGGACTCATATGACCAGGCTATGGTTTTCCAGCCTTATAGCGTTCAGCCAATATGTTCATGAGCCCAGGAGAAGCACTGTGTGATGTCATGCTGTTAGCAAAGGCACTCGTGTCACTCGTCTGCTGCCATAGCCTGTTAATGCCAAATTTTGCCACACTGTCCTAACAGATAAATTTGTCGTTCATCCTACATTGATTTCTGCAGTTATTTATGAGTTGTTGATTGTTTGTTAGCCCTGACAACTCTACACAAACATCGCTGCTGTTGGTTGTCAAGTGAAGGCCACTGGCCACTGTGTTCTACATCTACATCCATACTCCACAAGCCACCTGACGGTGTGTGGCGGAGGGTACCTTGAGTACCTCTATCAGTTCTCCCTTCTATTCCAGTCTCGTATTGTTCATGGAAAGAAGGACTGTCGGTATGCCTCTGTGTGGGCTCTAATTTCTCCGATTTTATCCTCATGGTCTCTTCGCGAGATATATGTAGGAGGGAGCAATATACTGCTTGACTCCACAGTGAAGATGTGTTCTCCAAACTTCAACAAAAGCCCGTACCTAGATACTGAGCGTCTCTCCTGCAGAGTCTTCCATGGGAGTTAATCTATCATCTCCGTAACGCTTCCGCGATTACTAAATGATCCTGTAACGAAGCGCACTGCTCTCCGTTGGATCTTCTCTATCTCTTCTATCAACCCTATCTGGTACGGATCCCACACTGCTGAGCAGTATTCAAGCAGTGGGCAAACAAGTGTACTGTAACGTACTTCCTTTGTTTTCGGATTGCATTTCCTTGCGATTCTACCAATGAATCTCAGTCTGGCATCTGCTTTACCGACCATCAACTTTATATGATCATTCCATTTTAAATCACTCCTAATGCA